>NC_022024.1:34424800-34433787 GCF_000317375.1 Microtus ochrogaster
GGATCACTCCCCATGAACGGGATGACTCCCCATGAACAGGATCACTCTTCATGAGAGCAGGATCACTCCCCATGAGTGGGTCACTCCCATCTGGATCTGTGGCTCTGGAAACGCACATCCTGCTGTTTCTAATTAGTATTTGCTACTCTCCTGCTGCTGATCAGCATTCTTAGTTTTATTTTCAGAGCCTAGATTAGTCATTATCATAAAGAGATTACTTAACATCTCTAATATTGGAGATCTAAACTCACAAAATGAGATTTTAATTCCAGGTACCTGTCATTCAATTCACTTTATTTTTTCTCAGAAATATCACTTTGAGGGGCCAGAGACATGTTGAGGGCTCCCAGCCCCCATAGAGGCCGTATTAAAAGGCTCTTTGTGTTCGTAATATTAATGGCACTCGTGGCTCACATTCACAGTAACCAAGCTTAGTTGGGTGTGTGATGCACACCTTTAATACCAGGACTCGTGAGGCTAAAGCAGGTGAATCTCTGAGTTTGAGGTCAGCCTGATCTACAGAGTGGATTCCTGGACAGCCAGAACCACACAGAGAAACCCTATCTTGAAAAACAAAACAAAAGACAAAAAAAAAAAAAGAGACCAAACAAACAAACCAAATCCAAAACAGTCAGATCAACACCAGACACCAGAGCCTGCCTGTCCAGTTGCTGCATTTTTGAGTTGGAAAGACAAGACTTGGAAAATCAGATATGTATCAGTCTTGGCTTAAGGGTTACTACTCCATCACCTTAAGACGATTGCAGCCAAACATGGTGGTGTCCACAACCATCTCACCACTGGGGGAAGAGGTAAGGAGCATTGGGAACTCTAGGATATCCTTAAATACATAACAAGTATTTAAGAGTCGGAAAATTTAATCCCAGTATTTGGGAGACAGAGGCAGGAGGATCTCTATAAGTCTGAGGCCAGACTGGCCTATAAAGTCTACAAAGTTAGTTCCAGGGCAGCCAGGGCTACACAGAAGGACCCTGTCTCGAAAACAAAACAAGAGTCAGAAAATGAGGCAACACAGATACAAAGAAAGTCACGTGAAAGCAGGCAGGGGTTGGAGTTGTGTGTCCACACACTAGGGAACTCCTGGAGCCATCGGGAGCTGGAAGAGCCGGAGGAGGACTCTCTCACGGAGGGTCCAGAAGGAGCAAACCTCTGCTGACATCTTGACTCTAGACTCGTGGCTCCCAGGACTGTGTGAAATGACATTTCTCTTGTTTTAAGTCACCGAGTTCATGATGACTTGTTGCACTTGGCCTGACTCCATGGCTCACCTTCAGGACCCTGGGATCGGCTCCCACAGACTTCCCAGTTGCTCCAAACCCGACTTCTGCCACCATGCCTGAGGAGCAGAACCTGCAGGGAGCTGGGAGAGCAAGGCTGGCTCTCCTGCCTTAGTGGGATGCTTGAAGAGGCTGGGAAGCGTCATACATGACTGCTGCCCTCCGTAAAGTGATGGACCCAAGTCACTGTAGGCACTTGGGCTACCGTGACAAAATACCATCAATTTAAACAACGCGTACTAGCGTTTTCATGGCTCCGAAAGCAGAAGTGTACGGTTAAGTAGCCAGCAAGATTGGCTCCTGATGAGACTTGCAGTCAGCTTGTCTCGTCCTGCGCTCTTACGGCCTTTCCTGTGCTCATGCGCAGAGATTTTTTTCCCCCTTCTTATGACTCCACTCCCATTGGATTAGAGGCCACCTTTATTTAGCCAGGCTTTATTTAGCCCTGGTTTCTACCTTAAAGACCTTTATTAGTTATTTTTCTCTAATTGTGGCGAAACACCTGACAAAGGGTTTATTTCTGCTGATAGTTTGAGAGTCCAATCCATCAGGGTCGGGAGGGCATGGCAGCAAGAGCTTAAGGAGCTGCTCATGATGCGTGTGTGGTCAGGAGTCAGACAGTGATGCGTGGTGGCGCTCAGCTCACTTCCTCCTTTTTGTTCAGTGTGGTACCCTAGTCCGTGGGACGGTGCAGCTCACATTCAGGATGGACGTCCAAGCCATTCAAACCTTATAGACACACCCACGCTTGTGTTCTCGCTGATTTTAACTCAGATCGGCTGAGAGTAAACATTAATCGTCACAGGGTCCTGTCTTCAAACACATTCACCTTGATAACCAGGACATCGATATTCAAATCATGTGGGACACAGCTCAGTCCACACAACGGCAGGTGTGTGGAGACCCAGCCGGGACCACCGCCTGCTCTGTCTTTCAGCTCCACCCAGCTCAGATCTGACCATTGTCTTAGCCTTTTTTCTACTACTGTGGTAAACGTTCCAATAAAAGTGATGTAGAAAGGAACGGGTCTAGTTCGCTCACAATTCTCGGTTACAGTCTCTCACAGCGAGGAAGTCACCGTGGCAGGAGTGTTTGAGAACTGGCGTGATATCACATCCACAGTCAAGAGCAAGGGATTAACGCACGCACGCTAGTGGCATAGCTCACCTTTCCAACCCTCATGTAGTCCAAGATCCCCCACCCAGGTGATGTGGCCACCCACAGTGTTCCAGGGTCCCAGCCTTTGGTAGGCCACCAAACCTTAGCACAACTGACTCCATGTTGGAAATGCCATTCAGGCTGTAAAACTCAGCACAGAGACAGCACCACCTGCCAAAACTAAGACAAAGACCTCATCCATCAAAGTCCATAGTTCTGGGAAAGTCTCTAAAGGTACTAACCTTGCTTCTCAGCTTTTTCAGTTCTGCTTCTGGCTAATTGTTCATATTAACTAAAGTGTGTCAATCCAGGGCATGGTTTTTGTGCTTAAAATCTCATGCTGAGGTAGGCTCAGTGCCACACTGGAACCTTGAACATCCAATGTAGTCTCCAGCCGACTAATAAAGACTTTCTATTGGCTTAAACTCGTTTCTGAGCAGTCATCTCTGGTGAATGCCCACAACCACAGCAGGGGGTCTTCCCATGAATCCATCGTGCCCACAGGCCAACCTAGACTGTCCCTCGCTGGGACCCCATTCCAAAGGGGTTCTAATTGTGTCAAATTGTCAATTAAAAGAACAAAACAAACAAACAAACAAACAAACAAAAAACATAACCCAACCAGATAAACAAACCAAAATAAGATAAAACTTGCCTTTCACAGACATTTTGATGAAGACATGTAGAGAAGAAAGAAAACATTTAAATGACAGCCAGCCTTTGGGATCTTTTGTTTCCGTGTTCTGCTGGGACACGGAGAAATGGGCCAAGTCCCCTTTGACCTCGTGTCCCTGCTATCGTGTGGACCTCTCTATCTGACGCAACGTGCAATGGCCTGGCGTTTTGGCTACAAGCAGCAGGAACTGTGATGCAGGCTGAGAGGGGGTTTGGGAAAGGGTGTTCCCATCCGACAGATGAGGAAACTCAGTCTTAATAATGGCACTAGCCGCCGGGCGATGGTGGCGCACGCCTTTAATCCCAGCACTCGGGAGGCAGAGGCAGGCGGATCTCTGTGAGTTCGAGACCAGCCTGGTCTACAAAGCTAGTTCCAGGACAGGCTCCAAAGCCACAGAGAAACCCTGTCTCGAAAAACAAAACAAAACAAAAATAATGGCACTAGCTGATTCTCCAAAGGCAAATAAATTTTGTCTCCTTGAATCCAAAGCCTGAGATACCACAGTGTGGTGCCTCAGCCCCGTTGCTGAGAGAAAGAACTTCCTAAGAGAATGGAAAGGGATCCTGCTACCAGCTACATACAGGTATTTCCTTAGTCCATCCTTTGCATCCTGAGAGGAAAGCATTATTCACACATGCACGCGCGCGCGCGCACGCACGGACACAAACACACAGACACACACATACACACACACACACACACCTTTGCAACTCGGGTAGGCTAAAATGATTTGCCTTGGTAACCGCTGAACTTAAACGACATATCCAGTTGTCAAACTGTTTCTTTTTGTGTGAGGGAGAATTTTGTTCACGTCACTGAACTTGGTAGGGTCATCTTAGCTGTTTGCATTGACTCTCGGCAGGAAGTTAAAGCTTCTTTCAGTTCTTGGATAAGTTTTAACCATCCATCCCTGCACCATTTCACATGGCTCATTTTCCTCTGATATCTAGGAGTCTTGCATTTTAAGGGCAGAGAACAAACAACTCTTCCTCAGGCTGCCTACACCACACAACACAAGAGATAGTTGGGAGAAATCTCTGCACGGAGTATTTGGGTATTTCCTATTTTTGTCCCTGTCACTTCACAGTGTTTGGAGATCTGCAGGTTTATGGGGGAAGCCTTTCATCTAGAGAGCGGGCCATAAACCACTCAGAGAGGCATGCTCCTTCGCCCCACCCAGGGCCCAAGGAAAGACAAAGGGTGGAGCTGTGTGCCCAGTTGTTCCCAGGCATCCCCCCACTGTCCTATTTAAACAAGGGCTCCCAGGAGGGAGGAGAGGCAGCTGAGGGCCTCCTCCAGGAGACTTGAGGCTGGGTGGGGAACTCTGAGTATGACCAATACTGGCGAGCAAAGGTGACAGCCAGATGACCGGGAAGCATGTTTAACCCCTTGCTGCCTGTCTCTCTCCCCTTCTGTTGTCTAGAACCTCTGCCCCTTGCAGTTGTGGGGACTGATCTCATTGTGCTGAAAAGGGGGACTCAGAAACATGACAGATCCACTCTAAAGTGGGTCCTGGTGCTGCATGCTTTTGGTTCAAATCCCACCTCTGGCCCTTAACAACTGTCTGCCGGTCCTTGGATATTTGCAAGGCTCGGTTTGTCTTGTGTATGAGAGACATACCTGTACTCATGTGTGCTTACCATGAGGATCTGAGGCTTGGGGTGTCACATTAGTGACACTTCTGCACAGGTATGATGTGCTGCGAAGTACTGAAGAGAAATTAAACATCACTGCGTGTGGGGAGATGAATTTCCAGGGGCTGGGGAGATGCTCTGTGGCTAATGGCTTGACCTGAAAGCAAGGGGCTCTGAATTTCACTGCTAGACCTCAAGTTAAAAAGCTGGGCATGGTGGTATGCTCTCGTGATCTCAGTGCTGACCTCAGTGCTGGGGAGGAGGAGACGTCAGGGTCCCTGGAGCTTGCTTGCCGGTCAGCTTGGCTTACTGGTTCAGCCCCAGGTTCATAAGAGACCTTGTCTTAACTGGGTGGATGGTGTAGGAGGAAAGACACCCAAAGCTGACCTCTGGCTTACTCTTACACACACACATGCACATGCACATGCACACACATATGTGTGCACACATTCATATGCACACACACGTGTACATGTGTGCGCGTACACACAGAGATTTATACATTTCAAAATATTTTTAAAAATTTCACCAAGTGGAGAGATCAGCATGACAGGCTCTCTACCGTATGATTCCATTTCTATGAAACCCTCGAAAAGGCAAACCTCCAATGACGCCTAATGACTGCCCACACGCTGGGACTAGGTTGGAGCAGCCATTGAGGGTAAAGTGTAATGTTTCTGGACTTGTGTAAAGGTTTTCCAATATCTCCCAGACAACCTTGCACAGTATCACTATATAGCACAGGTTAGCCTCCAACTTAAAGCAATCCTCTGCCCCAGCCTCTTGAGTGCTGGGGTCCCAAGCATGGACCCCTACACCAGCCTTCTTGGTATCTTAACTTGGCCTTGGCCCCACGTCACAGCAAGTCCTCTTGGTCACATGGTTCACCCAAACCCGTGTGCTCGGCTCCTCAGTCTCTGAAGCTCTGTCAGGCCAGTGGGTCAGCAGCTTCACAGTCACGCACAGAGCACGGTATCCCTGGTGACAATAAAGCCACTAGGCCAGGTCTCTGCCTTCCCTGGCACCAAGGAAGGCTGCTTCTCAAAGCAAAGGGTGGGGAGGATACTCAAGTCTCCCTTCTCAGATCCCATCCACAGCTCTCCCCGGGGTGGTATCTTCTGGGTTTCAAGGTCTTGTCAGTGAAAGCCTTTCTGGAATTCCTAGGGTGGGCCAAGGCAGTTCAAAGTCTGCTGGGAACAAAGCAGAGGAGTGGAGAAATTTTCAAAAGGGGAATGAGGGTGGGGCAGGGGAACAAACACAGAAGAGTGTTCCAATAAATTACCAATAAATAAATGTCAAAGTGAGCTCCAGAAAGATTACACCGCTGTAATCTCGCCTGTACCGCGAGAGGACTGGGTCCCAGAGGACTGATTCCTGAGGAGAATCCATCCCTGGGCCCTGCGGAGGAGGTAGAGTTGAAAAGACAGTGAAGGGGCCTAGCAGTCACCAGGTGGAGAAAGTCAGGCTTAGAGAAGGGATGTATGTCACCTGCCTCCTAGGCTGCCCAGGAAGCAAATGGTGACCCTGGAGTCCAGGCTACCAGCTTTGTGATCTTCATTCTGCCCGTCTCTGCCCCAGTTTCCCCCCTCTGTAAAAGGAGGGTGAGAATGCACACAAGGGCGTCGAAGTAAAGGCGGGAGCATGCAAACTTTGGTGGGCGTTGGAGCGCTTCCAAGGTTCTAGATGGAGTTTAGGAGCCAACGTGGAAGGTGGGTAAGGCTCACTTGTGGGAACGCACACAGGAAGGGAAGGGATTTCTGGGCTGTCTGAGAGACGGGACAGTTTTAGTGGGCTTGAGGTAGAGCCCGAGTGTCCCAAAGTCCTGGGAGGTCATTGGTGAAATCTCAGGGGCCTAAGTCGGGGAGAGGAATGGTGTTAGCATCTGAAGTGACACAGAATAGGTGGGCATTTCTTCTGCCATCCTCTGCTCACTGTTTCTATCTCTTCTTACTTCTTCCCTGCTTATCCCCTTGCCTCTGTCCCTGCCCCCACCTCTTCCCTTTCCATTGCTCTCCCCTCTCTCCCCATTGCTTCCAAACCTTTCTCCCTCCAGATCTCTCTCTCCTCTTACCCTTTCTCTCTTCCCTTCTTCCTTCCCAGCCTGGTTCTGAAAAGCTGGCGAGGCGAGGAGGAGCTTGCTCTCAGAGCCCTGTTGTGAGTGGCCCGCTTGTGTGTTTGCGGTTTACCTACCTGTAGAAGATTTATACCCCGAATCTCCCCGCGCTGCAGGCAAATGGTTTTTAATTCAGCTCCACAAATATTGACTGTGTTCGGGCTAACTGAGTGTACTTTGTGCTAGAGGTGTCAGAGAGATGCAAATGGGAAAATCCAGTCCTTGGAGGAGCCAGTGGGGAGCCCCCCGGCCCCTGTTGGTATGAGACACATTCACTGTCTTCCTGGAAGATGCTGAAGGGCTCTCTGTCTCCCATGTACTCTGGGTCCATTTCTTGCTCCGACGAAGTGCAGAAAGGGGCATTTTGCCAGCTTTGGGAGATCTAACAGGACAGTTCATTGTGGGCTGAATCTACAGGCATGAGGCTGAGCTCAGCCTGGGCCACTGGAGGGCCTGGGTACACATCTGTCTGTTTGCTGCTCACAAAGGCGTTAGCTGGAGCTGCGGACCTTTGCATCTATTTCTTTTTTTTTTTTTTTTTTTTTTTTTTTTTTTTGGTTTTTCGAGACAGGGTTTCTCCATAGCTTTTGGTTCCTGTCCTGGAACTAGCTCTTGTAGTCCAGGCTGGCCTCGAACTCACAGAGATCCACCTGCCTCTGCCTCCCAAGTGCTGGGATTAAAGGTGTGCGCCACCACAGCCCGGCCTGCATCTATTTCTTTCTTATCGATTTTACAAAACTCATGGCATAAGTTGGACTTTCTGCTCCACCAGTTTTGTGTTTTGTTTTGTTTTGTTTTTATTTTTCCCCTCTAGAGCCATGCTAGGCTTTCAGTCCTGCAGGGTTGGGTCTCATCATGGTACTAAGTTTAGAGCATCCTCCAGAAGCCCACGGACAAAGGGAGACTAGAGAATCGATGGGAATGAGATTTGAAGAGTGAGCAGGGGCAGGCAGAGCCAGGAAGGCTGCTCCTCACCCTGGTTCACTTGTGGCTTATAGCAGGCCCACACTTCCTGACCCAGGCACGATGCTGGGCAGCCTTGTGACCGGTCCTGGCCAATAAATGAAGCTCAGAAACCACAAGTAGTCCTTGAGGGCTGGATGACTAAATTATCTGCTGAAACTTCCCAAAAGCCCCTGCTTCTCAAGTCTTGCAAACAGTCTCGACCCTTTTGGGGGTAGGGTCGACTGATCCTTTCACAGGGGTGGCCTAAGACCATCAGATAGCAGAGATTCATAATTGTAACTACATTATGATCCATAACAGTAGCAAAATTACAGTTATGAAGTAGTAACAAAATAATTTTATGGTTGGGGGCCACCACAAAAGTGACTGTGTTAAAGGGTCGCAGCGTTAGGAAGGTTGAGAACACTGCTCTGGAGGGTCCTGCTTTGCTTCACCTGTGAAACACTCCCCAGGTGTCGCCCTGCGGCCCATCCATAGCAGATAAACAGCCCATGGAGGTGCAGTCAGCTGCTTTAAGCCCCTGGAAGTAGGGATCCCCTGTTGTTGCCCACACAGCTTGGCCTGTTTCAGCAGTCTTGGGAAAGCAAAGCTGATATGTTATTTACTGTGCTGGAGTTTGAACCCAGGACCTCATGTATGCAGGCATGGGCTCTACCACTGAGCTACATCCCAGCTCCCAAAGCCAGACTTTAGAGGCAATCTTTTTACTTTGGATGGGCATTGGAAAGATACGATCTTTTTCTTTCTCTACATCTGATCATTGACTGTCCTTTGTCCTGTCAGTACCTGTAAGGTGGTGGGAGAAAAGGGGCAGTAAGGTTCTGTTAGGCTAGGGACAGAAGCAAAGGTGGCTTTATCTGTAGTTGTTGACTTTACAGCTTGACATGGAAATCGGAATTGAAATCTTTCCTCTCCACTGCCAATGTGCTGAGGACAACAGGGCCATAGACCACTGCCATTGGCTGTGGCCATACACTTGAGAGGTATCTATCTATCTATCTATCTATCTATCTATCTATCTATCTATCTATCCATCCATCTATCTCCTATCTATCTATCTATCTATCTATCTATCTATCTATCTATCTATCTATCTCCTATCCATCCTTCATCTATCTATCTATCTATCTATCTATCTATCT
>NC_022024.1:34433959-34449031 GCF_000317375.1 Microtus ochrogaster
ATCTATCTATCTATCTATCTATCTATCTATCTATCTATCTATCTATATCTATCTTGTTTTTTCAAGACAAGCCTTCTCCGTGCAACAGTCCTAGCTGTCCTGGAGCTAGCTCTTGTAGACCAGGCTGGCCATGAACTAGAGATCTGCCTGCTTCTGCCATCTGAGTGCTGGGATTAAAGGCGTATACCACCACCGACCGCCTAGAGAGGGCTCTATCTTAACTTCCTACTCCAAAAGAACAATACCTCCCCATCTGTGACTTCTGTGTACTGCGTGCCAGTCATGGTCCTGGGTACCAGAGTGGGGTGGAAGGAGAGGAAGACAATTTGGTCCTTCAGGGAGAGCTCTGTCTACAGGGTGTAGTGGCTGGAGATGGGGCTGGATCTAGAGCTCAAAGCATAGAGGATGGAAGAGGGAACTCCAGTGAGAAGTTACAGGACACTTCTGGAAGAGGTGGCATGTCACCATCAGAGCCTATTCCCATATCGTATGTGGGGGCCAATCCCAGATGCCTGGCAAGGCTCACCATCCTTCTCCAGCACATGGTCCAACATGGTCCAAGCGTCCAAAACCCGAAAGGAATCATTTCTCACTTCTTCCTTGGATGTGTGACTTTCCAAATGGGCTTATAGGGAATATCCAGGCTTGACAGTGTGGTTTTCCTGCCCCAGGAGGAAGGACAGTGGGAGGAAATGCATGCAGATCCTTTCTTTACTGCGCTTAGTGAAAAACCAGGCATTAAAGAAGACCCTGGCGTCAGTCCGCCTGCAGGTACTCTCTTGGACATGCCCCTGCAGGGAGCCCATTCTCTTCCCACCCTGCTTGGTGGAGAGGGGACAGTGCCTATTCCTCACATCACAAGGGGGACTCCTTGGTCACCTTCGGCAAGCAACTCATTCATAAGCGGGGACAAATGACCTCAGTACTAACTGGCTGCGTAAATAGCTCGCTGTAATTGACTGCCTTTTGTAACCACAGGGAGGTTGCTGACTTTCTCCACTGGGGGGAAAACTTCAGGGAAGAGGGAATTGAGGCTGCACAGGCGTTTCTGGATGCTTGTCTCGGAGAGAGCAAGTTGTGTGTCTGTCAAATTTGAGGGGAGGATAAGGCCCATTGCATTCAGATTCAATGAGAATCTATCAATGCCTGTGAGAAGAGATGCATTAGAAGGCACAATATCTTATTTTTTATTAGCAATCGAGTTAGTACTGTAAATTCACTTAATGATAAGTCATAAAAGTCAGGCTTTACAATAACACTGTTTTCCTGGTATAAACGTGATCTTACCATTGACCTGTGAGCCCCTTATTGATCCACGGCCACCTAACTGCATGGAGCGGAACATTTTAAAACATTTTACACAATGCGGGAAAGCAGCGCCATCTTTCTTTCTACCTGCCAATGCTAAGCTGCCCCCCCCCCCCCCCCCCCCCCCCGTGTGTGTGTGTGTGTGTGTGTGTGTGTGTGTGTGTGTGTGTGTGCGCGCCCCCCCCCGCCCCACACGACACTTTGTTAGACTTTTAGGGACTGATTTTCATGCCCTTCGGATACATTCCAGAAAGCTCTACCCTTTGGCAGAACAGTTTTAAAACCCACAAATCTCTTTTGCCTTGAGGGGTGCGGGTGAGGGCGCGTGTTAGACAGGAGGATCAGCTGTCACCAGACCCAGGAACGCCAGCAGCTTCCCTAACCTTGACTTTAGCTCCGCTCTCTTTAACCTCTTTGAAAAAAGCAGCCCTCAAGATGAGCTGTCCTTTGAATTTTGAAAAGAGAAACGGCCTTGTTTTGATCATCGTGAAAAGGGCATCCGCTTTCAGGAGAGCTTGGGGGAACTTCCCCTACTAAATCGTCCAGGGGATTTTAAACCGTCGCGTGCCCCCACGAACCCCCCATTTGCCAAAGCCACCTAACCTAACCTGCTTCTCGCTACTCGTCTTTCCACACGGGAGAATGGGTGGCAGCACTAAAGCGATCTTATTCTTATTTTTCCCCGCTCCGGTTTTTGTCGTGGAAACGTTCACACACAACCTCGATTCAGCGGCTCAGCTCCGCCCAGGGACTGAGGGCTTTTGGGACCCTGCGGGAGCGCGCTGGGCTCTCCGGACTCCCGGGGAAACAGCTGGACGCGACCACGTCTCGGGTAGGGGCGGGGGAGGCGACGCTCCGCCCCGGCGCGGCCCCGCCCTCCCAGCTCGCCGGCGCCCTCCCCTCGCCGGGGGCTGCGAGTTGCGTTTGGTAAAACCCAACCCTGGAATATATAGATCACTGGAGCGCAATGAAGTAGCTTTTGGCCAGGGAGGGAGGGAGGGGGGCCTGGACAGTAACAGAGGCTAGTGCACGGCGGCGGTGGCACCTTCCTTCTCGCATCCCGGTCGCCCGGCCCGTGAGGAGGCAGCGGCGGCCGCAGGCGCCAGCAGAGCCAAGGCGGCGGAGCATCGAGCTGAGGCGAGGCGAGGCGGACCGGCAGGAGCGCGCGGCCGGGGCCACGCATCTCCACACTTGCACAGCAACTCCCGCGCCTTTCACGCCCCTCGCCCAGAGACCCGGACTGGGGGCTCGGAGAGCCTCGGTGAAGCGAGCGGGATCCAGCTCCGGAGCTCAGCCAGCTCTGTTCTGAACCTCCCGGGCGCTGGTTCCCCGCGGCGGGGTACCCGCTTCTGCGCTCCGGACGCGCCTCCCGGACAGCCGGGTCTCTTCGGCCAGGACAAAGCCATGAAGCCGGCGCTGCTGGAAGTGATGAGGATGAACAGAATTTGCCGGATGGTGCTGGCCACTTGCTTGGGATCCTTTATCTTGGTCATCTTCTATTTCCAAAGTATGTTGCACCCAGGTAGGGGGCGCGTTAGCGTGGTTTTGTTGGATATTTTTCTCCTCTCTCGCTCTGCTTTCTGCTTCTTCCAACCTCACCTCTTCCCTTCGGCCTCTTTGGGGCTCCTTGCTGCCGGGATCCGCGGGTCACCGAGTTGGGATGGGCAGAGGGAAGGTGCGCTTCCTTTTCCTCTCCAAGCTCCAGGCTGGAGGTTGAGACCGCAAGGAGAGACGGCGTGTGTGGCCCCCGTCTTTCTTTCCCTTTTATTATTATTATTTTTTTCTTTGTGTCTTGTCTGTTGGCTAGGTGGCAGAGAAAGGTAAGGGTTGTTGGAAGCTGCCGGGGTCGAGGGTTGGTGGGATTCCAACAAAACTCCGTCCGGGTTGCTGTTGAGGGCTGGGACGAAACCGCCTCTGGGAGCCGGCTGCTCTGCTCCAGCGAGCGCTGCTTCTTCCTGGTTGGGTACCCCGGGGCGACTGGTGCACGCCGGGGCGAGGTAGTGGGTCTCTGCAGCCGGCTCGAGAAGCCCTAAGCTGAGCTACCACGTGTTCCAGGCTCGGCTGCGCAGAGCAGGTGTGGGGAGAGGGTGGGTGGGTTCTCGGGTGGGTGGGTTCCCGGCACTCAGCGCGATCTTTTGCGAAACACCCCAGGGGCTAACTCCGCAGTGACCTTGCAGCTGGTGCTCCAGGGACTGGCCCACCCACCCCCTTCTGGCTCTAGACCCAATCTAGGAACTCTAGAGCTTTTGGGGTTACAGTTTGGCCATCACAGCCCTTGGAGATACTTTGTACAGTTCCTAGGCTCATCCCCTCCTCTTGGGTTCTGAGCATTCAGAGACTCCGCAGCACAAGAAGGAATCCTTCCCCACATCCTCTCTGGCTTCGGCTAAATTCCACGTTTCCTATCAGGATAGGGAGAACCCAAGCTCCCTTCTTCCGGGGGGTTCCAGAAGGAAAGTTTGGGACTAGAGAAGAGAGGGGTGCTCTGGGCCAGGCTGTGCTGCACTGCTTAGAAGCCCAACAGGTAGGACTTAGTCTTGATCTCAGGAACCCCTTCCCCTTTTATCCTGGATCAGCAGACCTGTGCTGGGCCACGTTGGCATCAAGGTTTGTTTTTCGTCGCCTCTGAGTTGCCACAGTAATAATTTAGTTTTCTAATTGCAGGGAGGGAGGAGGGAGAAGGAAGCACATTTTCTTCCAGGGGAAATATGATTGGTTTTGCCTCCCCGCCTTCTTTAAGTGTGTATCTAACATCTTCAGTAGATGCGGCCCCGAATTCATCAAGCCTGCCTCTTAGTGAATGGCAGAGCCATGAAGCTGTTCTCCGCATCAAACAGACAGGGCTGCCGGCTGTGCGATTCCTTGACAGCGCAGGGGACAAACTGGCCCCTCTTCCTTGTGGAACAGTCAGTTGTTAAGGCGGCCTGGCTGCCAAGAATATGGTCTTGTGCTACCGCATGGAAGGAACCCCAGGACACCCCAGCCGGTCCTGGTAAAAGATGGCTTTTGTTTGCTGCTCATATTTTTAGTTTCATGTCAGCAAACTAAAGCAGCGTTTGTCTCCTCGCTCAAAACCTGTGGTTGTGAAACTTCTGAGGGAATTTAAAAATGGACTTTGCTGGCATTCGGGGCAGCAAGAGGGTGGGACCAGACAGGCGGGCATCTCAAGAGTGCCAGGCTCCTGGGGCCACCCGGGACCAAGCCAAATTCTCTCCCCAGAGGGCTAGAAGACAGGTCGGTATGCAGATATAATGAGACTCCTGCGGTTTAGACAAAGGGCCTAATGATTTGGTCTAGACTTCAGAGCTCTGTTCAGGCCTATTCAAGTTTTGCTGGGACGGTGCATGCCCGGTAATTCTCAGCAGAAATGCTTAGGAGCGCAGAGCAGGAATGTACCTGAACCTCCCTGTACCTGAACCTCCCTGTACCTGAACCTCCCTGTACCTGAACCTCCCTGTACCTGTCCGGTGCTATCAACATTCCATGTGCACGGACCCATAGCTGTGATGCTGTGGAAGAAACGTGTTACCTGTAACTGGTGTCTTGCTCTTCCGGCGTTCATCAGAATTTATTAACTTTTTAATTGACTTGGAAGTGGCTTTAGGGTTTTGTTTTTTTTCTTTTTCTTTTTCAGTGTAAGCTTCTGGATCCACAGCCTTGTCTGAGCTTGTGCCGGACTGAATACACCTCTTTGATCCTGTCCTGACGGTTCCTTTCTGGCCCCCTTTTTCTCCCCCAGATGTTTATAATTCATATCACGAGGAGTCTGCTTTTCCCGATCCCCCTTCTAGCGCAGGGCAGATGCTGCTTTCAAAACGCCGCTTGGATATGAACCTACGGATGTTTAATTGAAAGTTCTTACTCAAAATTATAGGTCGTGCCACAGAACCCCTGTTAGTACTGCTATATGGGGCATAAAAATATGCTTTGGAAACAGAATTATGTTTTTTATTCTTTATCTTTCATTTTGTTACCGTCCACTGTTGTTAACTGAGGCCAAGTGATTTTTTTTTTCTGCTTTGAACTTTCAGAAAAGATTAGAGAGAAGATTTATTTTATTTTTAATTGCTCCCTCCCTCCCTGCCGTGTGTGTGTGTGTGTAGTGTGTGTAGTGTGTGTAGTGTGTGTGTGTGTGTGTGTGTATACAGTGCCTGTGAAGGTCTGGAGAGGGTATAAGATCCCCTGGAACGGGAGTTACAGGTGGTTATGAGCTACCTGATGTGGGTGCTGAGAACCAAACCTTGGTCTTTTGCGAGAAGAGCCAGGGCTCCCTTAGCTGGAGAGGCAGCTCCAGCCCTTGCTGCTTTGAACTTGAAAGTGATACAGTCTTCAAGTCCCTGCAGTCTCATGGTTGGAGGCAGTCTTTTTGCCTGGGAATTCTCTCGGGATCAGCTTGGCAGAGGCAGAAGGGACCACAATGCAGACCAGACTGTGTCCTGGTCCACCCTCGCCCACTCCAAGTCCTCTGGCAGAAGGTCTCTGGGTACCTATCTGTGGGACAGAAAAGCAATGTGTGAAAGAAGAAATGAACTCTAAGTTTCTTTGCTGGTTGGAGAGGTGTGAGGAGGGAAAAGAAAAAAAAAAACAACCCCAAACCAAAATGCTGCCCAGCTCTCTGGCTGGCAAATGCCCCTCCCGTTCTAGTCTGCAGCCCATTGTCTTTTGTATTTTCCTAGCTTATAAGACTGGGTAATTGTGAGCTTGAGTAATTGACCATCAGATAATTGGCCATTGGTTACGCTGCTGAAGATTTAGGAGTGGGCCTCTGACAGTTAGGCAGTTTTCTTTAGAAATCCTTGACCCTTCTGAGTTAATAGTCTTCATGAAGTGTTTTTTTTTTTTTGTTTTTGTTTTTTTTTGTTTTTTGGTCAGGGACAGGATCTTAGAGTTCTTTTCCAATCCAGACATTTGTACAGGCCTGACACATAACATATTTAAATATCTGCTAGCTGAACATATGAAGTAGCCCCTCATCTCCTGCTCCAGGAAGGTAGAGGCTTCAGGGCTTGTCAAGAGTGCCTGGCTTCTCCCTCCAGTTCTGCTGCTTTTGGGGCATGCCCATTCCCAGACTCCTGGTTCTCTGGTGACTGGCCCCAGTTTAAACCCATTAAGAACAGAGCCTTCACCGTGGGCTGCACCGCTCCCGAGGTACCAGGCATGGTAGATACTTCTCCGTGTCCTGGATGTCGGAGAAGGGTGGCCTCAGTTAACCACTGACCTCGATCCATGCTCATGACAGACTCCTCCATAGGGGTGAGCTTCTGAGTTGGATGTCGGAATCATGTGCCTGTGCTTTCTTCTCCCCTCTGAGCCCCTCCATGAACGCAGCCTTTAGAAGCTCATCCCTCCCTTTAAAATGTCTCAGGTACTTGCCCAAGACTATCCTTTGATGGAGCCCTGTCACGTCTTGCAAAGCTGGAAGGCCTCAGGCTGCGCTGGGTCTGGAGTGCCCCTTCAACCTTGCTTTTGTGTCTCTCACTAGGATTGTGGTTTTTGTTTAAAAGCTACTGCTCCTGAGAAGCCTGCCAAGGAGGGAGCTCTCCCTCATTGGTCTCCTCTTCCACCGTCTGCTCGCTTCCATTGTCACCTGGGAATTCCCCACCTGGGTTGAGTGTATGGAAAGATTGCAGCCTTTATTTAAAGACTTCATTGGATCCCGTTGAACATAGGCACATCTGGAAGCACGATTTTCCATCTAAATCGTCTCTAATTTCATCTCTAATCCAGTCTGCGAATTTGAGATGCGTGGAAGAGAAGCTGCTCTACACTGTCCGCCACTCAGAGGCAACTAGATTTTCTCTCTCTCTCCGTAGTGTAGAATGTATACATGAACAACCCTTACCAAAGATTATGATACCCAAGAGGTTCTAGCACTGGGAAGGTTTTGGGAGCCATCACAGCAACGCAAGTGGAAAATTCCACACCTGGCCTCGCATGATGGGTTGTAGGTGAATAAAGATATTTAGGGTCGCCTTCAGGCTGTGCATTTAAGGGGACTGTGGTGCACAAATAAATTTCATGCTTAGTCTTGGGTCCAATCCCCAAGATACCTCACTATACATGGGTAGAGCTCCCGGGATTCAAAACTGTTCCACATCCAAATAGCTTCTGGTCCCAATCATTTCAGATAAGGTAAATATATATATATATGTATATATACATATATACATATATATATGTATATATACATATATATATGTATATATACATATATATATAAATAATTATATATAGAGTATAGTTGAGATCTCATAATGCATTTTGTATCAGTAAAATCTGCTTTATACAAACATGCCATTCTGGTGAGTAATTATTAAAATTTGAGACATGAGTTTAGCCACAGCCTTTAAAGTTTACGGACCTTTGTGTGTGTCCTCCCTTATCTGAGCCCATGCAAAGCAATGGTTCAGTATCATTTATCTCTGTGTTGTTATACACGGCTAATTTTACATGAGGGAATCATTTTGCTTATCTAGAGAAGAGGTTTGGGATCATCCCAGTACTTAGGGCTGCATTTGCCTTAGGTCCTTTGAAAAGGGGCCAGGGCGGTCTCAACACTGGGCTGTCGGGAATCCGAAAACGGTGTTGAGCAACTGGAGGATGAGGCCTTCCGGGTCCGAGGTCTTCCCCTAGGAAGTTGAGGTGTTTGCCCTTCTGCAGGATTACCCATAGCAGCCCTTGGATGAGGCCCGTTCCCTTGTGAGAGAGAACTCGTGGATTCCAGCCAGTATCTTCACTTCCTTGTCCCCTGAAGTCAGAGGGGTGACTGAGCACCGGGACAGGCTGGCGGGGGACCTCCTGAGATGATCACCCTCCTCCAGGGGCCAGCGCTGCTTGTGTTTGTCCCGCTGGACAGGCTGGCTGGGGACCTTCTGAGAGGATCACCCTCCTCCAGGGGCCAGCGCTGCTTGTGTTTGTCCGGCTGAGAATCATTTTGCTTATGGTGGACTCAATCAACCCAGTTCTTTAAAAACAGGAAATCAAGGGCTCCCAGGGCGGGTACCACCCTTTCCCTTCTTAAACTCACGGAGAGACAGCCCTCTCCTTACTGTGGGTCAGGGGATGCATACTGTATGGAAAGTCCCGGCTAGCCGGCCTCTTCTGAGCTTAGGTTCGGTGACAATAACAGAAGTCCCTCTGCTGACTTACTTACTTTTCCTTTTCCTTTTCTTGAATCTTGGCGCCCCATCTGATCTGTCAATTAAAATCTCCTGGAATTTATAATTTATACTTCTTGGATCAAATGTGACTGAGGGACACTTAGAAGCAGAATTGGAGCGTGCTCTCTCTCTCTTCCTCTCTCTCCATCTCTGCCAGGATTTGTTCCATGTTTAGGACTCCAGCACACAGTACACACACATATACACACATGTATGCACACCCATGCCAACCCCCCAACAATGCACACACACGTATGCACGCCTATGTCACCCCCCACATGCACACACACGTATGCACGCCCATGTCACCCCCCACATGCACACACACGTATGCACGCCTATGCCAACCCTCCCAACAATGCACACACACGTATGCACACTCATGTCAACCCCCACATGCGCACACACGTATGCACGCCCATGCCAACCCCCCCACATGCACACACACACATGCACGCCTATGCCAACCCCCACATGCACACACACGTATGCACGCCCATGTCACCCCCCACATGCACACACTAGGTCATCTCCATTTTTCAGTTTTTGAAGAAGTAAAATATGAGGTACAATCCATAGGGAAAAAAACATCCACACAAGCTTGTGGGGCTCGTGTTGGCACCGGACACAATCAGGCTGAGCGGAGCGGAGGTTTGGGAGTGGAAGACCTGGGCCTGAGGCAGGGCACCCCAGTCCCTCTCCATGAACACTGTGCTTTATGGCACTTGTCTTTTCTTAGTTTTAGTAAGATGGCATTTGGCTGGGTTGCAGTAGATGGCATCTCCCTGTGGTCTGACCTTTCACGGGCAGCCCGCGTCCTTTGTAGATGTGAAATAGCACTGTACCCCCACAGCTGGTACCTCTGAGCCCTTTCGTAAACCATGGCCTGACCTCAATAAGGGCCATGAGCAAAGGCGCTTTTACTTCTGGAAGGTTCCGGCTCTGACTGGGGTGAGAAAGTACTGGGTTAGTTTGACCGCTGGCTCCGTCGAGCCTGCCCAGCTTGCTGACTTCTGTGTTTGCTTACCCTGTTTACAGAGACCCTGACTCTCTCTCTCTCTCTCTGTTTGTGTGTTCACGTGTGCTGCTACACTTATGTGTGCAGGTTCACATGTGTGTGAATGTCTGTGTGCATCAGAGGTAAACCCTGGGGTTAGTGTCCCCCTCTGGCACAGGCCATCTTTAATTTGGGGGAGGCGCAGGGCCCTTCTCCGGCCTGGAACTTTCTAAGTAGGCTGGCTGGCTGGCCAGTGAGCCTGTCTCTGCTTTCCAGGGCTGGCATCTTAAATGTACCACCACGCCCAGTTTTGTTATTTTATTTTTTAATGTGGGTTCTAAGGAGCAAACTCACTTCACTGACTGAGAGGTCTCCCTAGCCCCAGTGTCTTTTTAAAGTTATGGTTATTGGTGATGCCATTGGTTAAGACTCAGAATGGGAACGGAAGGGGAGTAAGTTATTTAACGCGGGGCTTCATCTTGAACTTCAAATTAGACAGAGACAAATCTCTCGGGAGGATGCTCAAGAACACTAGGAGAAATGGTGACACGCTAAGTGTGGCAGCCAGTGTGTCAGCTTCTGTCCTTGGCTCGCCCCATCCGCTCTCTCCTGGAGTCTTAGGAAGTAGGCAGCTGACAGTCCCATTATGCAGATGGAGACGTTGAGGATTTGTGGTTCAGGCACTTGCCTTCCTGGAAAGCTGGTCCAGGATCTGGGCTTAAGACCGACCGCCACCATCGCTGTATTTCTTACCCCACCCCCAGGCTGACCGCCACCCGAGCCTCACTTCTTCCCCCACCCCCAGGCCCGTCTTCTTGGTCTTGGTTTCAGCTAATTAGGTCAAGAGCTAATTATTTCGCCAGAGCCTTGAGCTCAGCTGGGGCTAAGTGGATGGGCCATTCAGTGATAGGCCTTCTAGTCTTACTGTACACTTCGGCCCTGGTGAACCCAGCCCTCTGGGGACTGGAGGTGTCAGCCGTGTTCGGCTGTCCCCTGTCTTCAACCGAGATGGGTCAGGAAGTCAAGATCCAGTTCACATGTTATTCCTGGGTGAAACGTCTGCTCCATGACCTTTTTTCTCTGCCTGCCCCATGACCTTCTTCTGGGTGCATCTCCGTGATGTTAAAGTGCCGTGGACTGGCTCCTGGAGGCCAGGCACCATGCTTTCTGCAGTGTCCCCTTCCTCCACCGGCCAGGACAGAACCTTCACTGTATGTGGCAGCTCACACCCGTGAGCCCATCACTCGGGAGGCCGTGGTGAGAGAATCACTATCAGCCCTGTGCAACTTGGGCTACATCGTGAGTTCCAGGCCAGCTTAGACTGTAGTGGGGTGTGGTGGACACATCTATAAGTCCAGCACTTGAGAAATGGAGGCAAGAGGGTTAAGGAGTTCCGGATCATTCCTGGGTGGTGGTTTGAATGGGAACGTCCCCATGAGCTCTCACTTTGGAATGCTTGGTCCTTGGCGAGTGAAACTGTTTGGGGAGGATTAGAAGGTGCGGTCTTGTTGGAGAAGATGTGTCTCTGGGGGAAGGCTTGGAGGTTTCAGAGGCCCTGCTGTTCCCAGTTAGCATTCTCTCTGCCTCCTGCTTGTGGATTGGATGTGAGCTCTCAGCTGCTGAGGGCCATGCTTGCCTGTTTGCTGCCATGCCCCTACCATCATGGACTCGAACCCTCTGGAACTCTCTGGAAGCCCTGAAAATAAATGCTTTTTTTTTTTTTTTTAAATAAGTTGCCTTGAAAAAAAAAATAAGTTGCCTTGGTCATGGTAATATAAAAGTTAACTAAGCCACTAGGCTGCATAACGAATTTGCCGTCAGCCCGGCTTCATGAGATCCCATCTCAAAAGGATTAAAAAAAAAAAAAAAGTAGTCTTTTCTAATTCTTTTTGGTCACTGTCTTCAGAACTCCAGTATGTACTTGGCACCTCTCTGTTCAGTGTGACCCCTTTCCAGTGCTCAGTCACCTCGTGTGAGGAGCGACTGCTGGACCAGGTTTGAGAAGCTGCAGAGGATGGGAGGGATTTTCCTGGGGGTGCGCCCTCCCCTCTACTCCCCCCCACCCCCCCCCCCCACCCCCCCACCCGCTCTCCCCAGCCCCAGTGAATGACAAGTTCTCTCTTAGTTTGAGCTCTGCCCTTGGGGCAGAACAAGACATGCAAACTGCAGAATTGCACGCCTGCTTAGGCTACTCGGCCTGGAAGGTACTTGATAGTTCATTGGTGAATTCCCGTCTCCAGAAGAGGCCGTGGCCAGAGCACCCAGGGAGAGGCTTATGCGTCCTTTAGAACGCCTGAGTACAAAGCCTGGCCCAGGAAGACTCAGTGTATTTGGATGGACCGAAATATGAAGGGTGAACTCATTTGGGAGGCTGCAGCTGTGATTGGGGTTCCCGAGGACCAAAGGAGAGAGAGCATAGGGTGGTTGATATGGATTGTAGCCAGGGAGGAAAGGATTTCCAGGGGCAGAGCCCGAGAGAGAAGCAGGGAGTGACCAGAGAGGGTGGAGGGGTGGGCTGGCGGCGTGGGTGAGGTACATGACCTCTTGGTGTTCTCAAGTTTAAATTTTTATTCTTGAGACTAGGAAGCCATAGAAGGTTTAGGGTTTTGTTTCCCAGAAGGCGAAACTTAAGCTGAATTTAAACTCTCCAGTTTTAGCACAATGCCAGAATTTAAAGGCCTGCTTTCTCAGAGTGAACGTGGGGCCGGTTTTTGGAGTAGTTTCTGTTATCCTTTGGCGGGAGGGAGGGAATTCATGAACGTACCATCTAAGAAGGGGCTTAAAAGCTTGCTCCGGCCAGATTCAAAACTCCACTGTTTGCAAAAATTATAGGCCTCCGAGGTTAAGTTTCAGTCTCTCCGCTGCTAATGGTGCCCCTGGTTCATTCTCAGAGGGCTGGGGAAAGAGTGGCAGGAGGGAGAGAGAGTACCTAATCCCTGGAGAGCCGTGCACAGTGCCCAGCTCACAGTATATCTAAGCTCAGGTTGCAGCTATGGGGCTGCCCTGGATAGACATGGTACAGAACTGGGCCAGAGGCCTCCTTTCTTAACTGAGGCCCAGAAGCTGGAGGGCTCTGATTTTCCTACCCGCTCCCCCTGCAGAGGGTTTCTGTGTCTTTCTTAGCTTTCTTAGGCACCTCACTACCTCAGAAAGAAGCATCCCCAAGGCATAATGTTCTCTGTGTATCTGTGTGCATGTTCGTGTGTGTGTGTGTGTGTGTGTGTGTGTGTGCATGTTTGTGTGTGTGTGCATTCATGTAGAGGCCAGAGGTTGGCTGTGGGCTGTCCCTCAGGTGCTGCCTGCTGTATTTTGAAGAGACAGTCTTTTACGAACCTGGAGCTCACTGAGTAAGTTGGCTAGGCAGTGAGCCTTAGGGGTCCACCACCTGTCTCTGCCTCCCCAGTGCCACACCCAACTTTTTTTTTTTTCTTTTTGGTGGGTGTGGGCTTTAGGGATCAGGTTTGCTTGGAAAGTTCTTAACCAACTGAGCCACCTTCCCAGATCCCCAAAGACTTAATTTTTAAAAAGCAATACAGTGTCAACATTGGTGGGCATCAAGTTTTGAAGAGGGCATGTGTGTGGACAGCCAGGTGGAAGAGGGTTTGAGCTTGCTGGGATTTTGTTTCTAGAGACAGGAAGATCTCATCAAGGGAACGCGTACATTTGAGAGCAGGGTCTGGAAGTTATTTTAAGAAGGTCAGAAATGGATGGTGAAGTTAAGGGCTGTGATTCTGTTGTATGAAGGGCTCTGCGTGTAATTTTGTTGTTCAGAGTCGGAAGTGCACATTTGAAACCAGAAACGGAGCAGATAATCTTGCAGTCGCTTGTGGCAAAACAGCTTTTGTTGGGTGCGTGTGAGGCACCCTGTAAAGACAGCTGTGGGCTTAAAACACTTGCTGCAGGGCCAGGGATATGGCTCCGGGGTAGGATAGTTTCCCAGCATGCACACGACTCAGCCCCGTACCCCGTAAAACAGCCAGCCAGGGACAGCAAGCTCCTGTGTGTTAGAGAGGGTTGCTGTCTGTCCACTTCGCTCAGTGGTCATGTAGGCCTCCCCTGACGCAGGGGAAGAAATCTTCTGTTTCCCGGGACTGTAAAAAGCCCATCCATGGGACCTATAGTAAGGGCCTCTCTGCGCACGAGGCGTGAGGGATGCTGCCATTCATCCTCACAACTCCCTCTTTGCTTTCCTAGGGGATGAATGAGGAATTTGTACCCATCAGAGAATGCTTGATCTGTTGTAAAAACAAAAAACCGGCAGGCAGGGGGGTGCAGCTAAGCAGAAAGGGCAGTAGGTAGGGTGTCCCTGGGGAACCTGGGTTCTGGCCCTGCTGCTGTTTCCTTCTGGAGGGATTCCCCCACTGTTATCAGCAGGTAGACACAACAAAGAGTTTATAAAATGATGTCAAAGCTCACAGCCAAGGCCAGAAGAAGTCTTGTGTGTGTGTGTGTGGGGGGGCAGTACGAGGGGATGAGGAAGTGGGGAGGGCTCCTGGCAGCCTCCTCTCATCACCGTTGCTCCCTGTTGGTTTGAGTTTTTATTTGTTTGTTTGCTTTGTTTTGGAGGTTCAAATAAATATTTATTTATTTTTTTTCCGTAAGAAAGCACGTGAGGTAAAAGCCACACTTCTCTGCCCTCCACGGCTCAGACCCTCCCTACCTCTTCCCTGCTCAGCTCTCACTGTTAGCGGTTCTCTGCCCGTTTCTAGGAGAGCTGTTCATAAAGTGAATGCTTGCCATTCATGTCGGACATGGTAAGGGACTAACATCCACCCACCCCTCCATCCAGCGAGCACTTACTCATCTAGTCCAAGAGACCAATCCAAATGATAGTTGGCCCCTGCGTGCAGATAGCTTGCAATTAGCAAGTGACTCCGGAGCTATAATCGGTAGCATCGGCCCTTTGTGATAGAGGCTAAGGGTGTTGAGAAGAAAGGAGTCATTAGTTCAGGGGAGGTCTGAGCTGGACTCCTGTCCTTCTGCTAACAGGACTTTATGGAATGCCTCACGCCTGTGCCAGGGACCTCCCGGGTGCTGTGCAAACAGCTCGGAGCAGTGCACAGAAGACCTCTGTCTCGGTGGGGTTCACCGGCTTGCTGTAAATTTATCCGGTGGATTAGCAGCACCACCATTGGTAGATTCCTTCTCTACCGTAGTCCTCTTGTCTGTCTACCCGACGGTGCCTCAGTAAAGCATTCGGGGTGTGTTCTGTATCCATTACCGACGGTGGAATGAGTTCACATGTAGAAAAGAGAATCTTGCGAAAGGATTTGCTTCTAAAAGCCTTGTTCTTGAGCCATGTCACCCAGAAGGATCTGGCCACCTTCTGGTTTGGCGACAACACACGTCTGTTATAGTGTGCCTTGCTTAGACCGCTTGGCACGGAAACACAGTTTTCTCAGAAAACATTGTACTATCCTGTCATGTGGATGCATTTTAATTTCATCCTGCTTTCTTGTTGAATGGCTCTGAAAAAGGTTTTTTTTTTTCCCCTTGTCTCTTTAAAATCTTTATTTTATGTGTATGGGTGGTTTGTCCGTATGTATTTATGTGCACACTGTGTGTGCTTGGTGCCTGTTGCTGGCCAGAAGAAGGCACCAGAACCTC
>NC_022024.1:34449296-34454489 GCF_000317375.1 Microtus ochrogaster
TCCCTCCCTCCCTCCTCCCTCCCTCCCTTCTTTCCATGATGCTGGGGATGGAACACCAGGGCTTTGTGCTCTACAGACAAGTTTTCCATCCCCAATCCCATCGGACTTGTGTTCAGAAGAGGAATTCTGCGGCATTTTAAACATCTGAAGGCTCTTGGTCGGTATATTCAGTTTGTTTTCTAGAACGTTGTGTTCATTCAAGTTCCCACCAGAGTGTGTGAATGCGTCCTAGCCATGATGACCTGGCTCCTGTCCAGGCTTCTGTTTGATTTTTTTTTTGGTCCACAAAAGATGGTGGGGTTCAGGAGGGCACAGATTGCCTCTTCGGGTGCTGGCTGGTGACAGGCGCAGAGTGAATTTTGGTTGACTGTATCCTTCGCTTGTTTTGGATGACCGAGCCTGGGAGGGCAAGGGTTTATTAGACAGTCGAGAAGAGAGAACGCCTTCGTCATCAGAAAGTACTTTCCCCTCAGACTTTGCAGGAAAGGAACGCTCACGTGAGCTGGGTGACAGGTGGCTTAGTCACGTGGCCACTTCTGTAGTTGTAGGCTGGTCCCCAGGTCTGCGAGTGACTGCGGTTGCTTACCAGCTTATGAGAGATGGAACCTAAGTATCATTTCCACGTGGCCACAGGGACCCTGCGCTGACTCCTGTTCTGTGTGGGGCTAGTGCCAGCGAGGAACGCTCCTGTAACAGGAAGGAAATCCATAAGGAATTCTGTCTTCCCAGAATTCTTCTCACCTGAAGCCTGGCCCCAAGTGGGCAGCATTCAGAGAGGTGGGACCTCGGGAAGCAAGCCCTGAGAACTCTGCCCTCATGAGTGGGATTAGTGCCTTCCTTCATACAGGGGAGCCCCATGACAGACCCTTGTCTCATGGGAAGACAGAGTGAGGTGCCTTCCCTACACGCCACATCTTCCTATGCCTCTTGGATTTCCCAGCCTCCAGAGCTGAGCAGTAAATGTCAGGTTTTTTTTATAAGCCACGCAAGGCAAGGCGTCTTGTTAGCAGCCCACTGCCTGAGACAAGGAGCACTCCTTCCGTTGGCAGGCGGTTGGCGGGTGAGATGTCGTTTTAGCTGAGGTGGTAATGTGCCCATGGCGCTCAGCTGTTGGAGGAAGGCGCTTGGTTGGGTGTGGGGGGCGCTTCTCACGAGGGTCAAGCCGCCTCTTCTCAGAAAGGTGATGGTTATCGGTGCCCTGACCATGGAACCCTTCCAGGAAGCAGTGTGTGGATGATGTCACACTGGGGGGGGCAGACATCCTCTAAACAGGAAGTGGGGGGGAGGGGGAAGTAGAAGGAGAGGAGAGAAAAACAGCAAAACACAACCCACTCAGTCTCTCTCCCTCCCCGCCCCCTGCCCGCTCACGCACATACACAACTACTCCAGAGCAGATGGACTGGGGCTTCCCTGTGTGGGCTCTGTCACTGTGCCTACAAGGCAAGGCCTGGGTGTGTTTTAATCTAATCAGTTTCTTGAACGTTAAGAAAACCCAATCTTTTAAACCAGCTAGGATAAACGTTTTGATACACTTGACTTTCTGACTGCTGCTTTGAAGTAGCAAGAGCATGGCCTCCCCGCAAGGCAACCTGTCTTGCCCCCAGTTTCTGCCAGCCCACACAGATCCTCTTTCCGGGCCTCACAGCTCTTCCAGGTCTGCTCCTCGTGGTCTCGAGGGTCTCAGTTCTGAGGCAGCCCCTCCGTGACTGCCCAGCAGCCGTTAGAAGCCAGCTGTAGAAGCCGGTGAGAGGAAGTGAGAATGGGTTTAAAATAGCCAGCTATTAGGTTTCCTGTCGGGTAGGATGTGGTCAGTTAAATTGGGTTATCTTCGGGTCTGGCCCAGGCACTGGGCTCTGCTAGCAGTTACGAATGACACCCCCGTCCCCCCAGACTCCTCTGACAGCAATTATCAGAGTCCTCAGGAGTACCCCGAGGAGAGCCAGTGGGATCCAGCCCCTTGCTAAATAAGTGTGATGCTACCCATGGCTGGCAGCGGCAACAGCCAGTTCCCAAAGCTTTAGGAGGTGGTCGTACCCTCTCTGCTCACACACTCACACTCGCCCGCGTGCTGGGTTTGATCCTTTTTTACTGATTTACTTTGAGACAGGATCTTACACTGCTCCAGTCCAGCTGGCCTCGAACTTGTGGTAATCCACCTGTTTCTGCCTTCTGGGTGTTGGGACTAAAGGCATAACATGTCGTAGCTGGTTTATAATTCAGTTCTTTTGTGTGTGTGGGCATCTATATGTAGGTGTGTGTGTGTGTGTGTGTGTTCATGTGGAGGCCAGGGGTTGATATCAGGTGCCTCAGTCAGTCCACATCTGAGCTGAGACAGGTTTCTATACTGAACCTGGAGCTCACTGATTCCTCCCGCCTGACTGGCCAGCGAGCCCCACAGATACTCCTGTTGGCCATCCTCCTGCCTCTGCTCTCTGTACTGGAGTGATCAGCAGGCTGTGCTGTCCCTGGTTGTATGAGTGTGTACATTTTAAAACACGTATTCTGGGGGACTCGAACTAGGCCCCTTATGCTAGCTTAGCAAGGACTTTGCTGACAGCCACCTCCCCGTCCCGTGAGCCTGGTCCCAACTCTGGCCAGTTAAGCCTAGAGCAGCGTGGCCATGCTTTTGTGTGTCACGGACCCCCCAGCATCTCTGGTGCTGCAGCTCTGCACTCTCTGAGCCTCACCTACAATGTAACCAGCTCCATTGCTACTACCCTGGCTGAGCCCCCATCACCTCTCCCTTGGGGTTTACACAACTAGAATCCAGTCTCCAGCTTTGCCTGTCCTTTACTGCCAATCGCTTGCCAAACTGTGGCCTGCGGGAGCTGCTGCCAAGAAATGGCCAAACCTGCACCCTTGCCCCTGCCCGCCACGACTTCCATTGCAACTCAGACTGAAAGCCAAGCCCTTGGCTTGACCTCAGGGTCATGCCCTTGTGCCTTGGACTCCCAGGCACACTGCCTTTCGGTTCCTTAAAGGAACTGCGCTCTTACCTGTGCTGGGAACTTTGTGTTTTCTGTTCCCTCTGATTTAAAGTTCTCCCCACCTTTCAGGCCTGTGTCCTTCACCAGGTGCCCCCTCTGCTTTGGGATCGGATCCCTCGGTTATGCATGCTTTCTTTTTCTTTCTTTCTTTCTTTCTTTCTTTCTTTCTTTCTTTCTTTCTTTCTTTCTTCCTTTTTTTCTTTCTCTTTCCTTCCTTCTTTCTTTCTTTCTTTCTTTCTTTCTCTCTCTCTCTCTCTCTCTCTCTTTCTTTCTTTCTTTCTTTCTTTCCTTTTCTTTTTTTTTCAAGACAGGGTTTCTCTGTAGCTATGGAACCTGTCCTGGAACTCGCTCTTGTAGACCAGGCTGGGGGAGTCCAGCAGTATGTCGATATTTCTTTTAGGCCTCATGACAGAGGCTCCAACCCTTCCCTGGGTGTGAGCGTCTTCCTCACAGACAGCAGGAGGGAGGCGGTGGGTTGGAAATGGGGTCTGATGCCTGCTGCAGGCAGGGGTCACCGATCACACGGATCTCATTTTGAGAACTGCAACAGTGTAGGGCCGAGCTCACCCAAGTGTCTGATGGCTGCTGCTCCTCCAGCACAACCCTGGAGGGAGGGGCGTCTGGGGCGTCTGCCAGACATTGGTGTCTGGTTTGGAGTGTTAAGCCCAATTGTACGGGAGCTAGGGTGGGTCTACTCTTTACTCATAGCCCCAATTTTGGGGGTGCACTTGCTGAGCTGGTGTACCCACACTTGCTAAACTGGTCCATTGAGACTTCTCTCTGCAGATACAGCTTGCCTCAGACTCCTCTTCACGGTCTGGCTCTTGTGGGGCAAAGCATCCTCCATGTTGGGCAACCACAGTGTGAGTGAAAAGTCCAGAGCCCCACCTCTGCAGACCCCCCTTTCTCTTCTGGCGTGCACCAGGTGCACACATGAGTCACCATCCCTCTCCCAGTCTGTCTCTGTCCCTCTCTTCCAGGAGCCTCCTCTGCTCAGCCCCAGGTTTTCCCACACTGGCTTTCGCTGGGACCCTTCCAGCCCACGAGGCTGCTAGTCATGCCTGCTTAACCTTTAAGATTCGCTCTTCAGGGAAACTCTGATCATTAATCTGTAGCCTAGAACAGATGCGTGCCAGTCTTGGGCAGTCTTCCACCGTGCTTTGCATCCAGGAGGGAAAGGCTTTCAAAGTCGGTGTGATGTTTACTTTTAAGCAAGGGAGAAAAGAGTCTTCAATGATGAGGGACCACTCTGTGCCTGTGGCTGTGCAATCTGGGGGTGGACACGGGTACTCCCGACTTTTGGAAATGATGAGCAGCTTCGGCTTTCTGGGAGGGGTCCTGGATTTTTGCCTGTTGGTGGCACCGCATGGTAGGGCTGGGGGCTCACGAGCTTGATCCGAGACATCACAGCTCAGGGCTGTAGGAGGGACTTGCAAGGCCGTGGGCTGTTTCTGGTGTGTTTGGCCGGTGAGCCTGTGTGGAGGGTGTGTCCCTGGAACTTTGCAGTCATGCTTCACCACGGCCAGTGTTTAATGACCACACATGAAAGGCTCCATTGCCAGGCTTCTCCCAAGGACGAACCGAACTATGGAGTCATGGAATCTCAGAGCTGGAAAGAGCCATGAGCAGGCTGGCGGTGATCGGGGTTCTTCCCTGGAGGAGGGAGGACTCAGTGTAGGGCTCTTCCTCCCTGCACGTAGGCTGAAGTGATTTCTGTGGAGGACTGTGTTGAAGTCACAGGGTGGAGCTGGCCCTGCTAGGTTTTTGCTTTGTTCTGCCTATAAGGAACAGCTTGGCCGTCTGCTGGAGTAGTCTTGTATGACAAGCTACCCTGGGTGATTGGGGTGCTGGATACAAGACAAAACACGGTTCTTAGGGGGACATTTGGAAGTCCCATATTGGATTTTGGTAACTCCTTTGAAGTACTAGGGATAGAATCCAGGGCCTTCTGCCTGCTAGGTGTTTGACCACTGAGCCACATCCTCAGCCATAATTTATGATGATGATGGTGATGGTGATGATGATGATGATGGTGATGGTGATGATGATGATGATGGTGGTGGTGGTGATGATGATGGTGATGGTGATGATGATGATGATGATGGTGATGATGATGATGGTGATGATGATGATGGTGGTGATGATGATGATGGTGATGATGGTGATGATGGTGATGATGATGATGATGGTGATGATGATGATGGTG
>NC_022024.1:34454909-34486981 GCF_000317375.1 Microtus ochrogaster
TCTTGTAGACCAGGCTGGTCTCGAACTCACAGAGATCCGCCTGCCTCTGCCTCCCGAGTGCTGGGATTAAAGGCCTGCGCCACCACTGCCCGGCCCGGGGCTACTCTTGAACTCACCGTGTAGCTCAGGCTGGCCTTGGGTTTGCAATCCATTACCTTAGCTCGGATCTTCCCCAGTAGCTAGGATGGCAGACCTGTGCCACCATGCCCAGAAATCCTTTGAGTGATGCCACTGTTCATGTAAATGAAGAGTAGGTCCCTGCATGGTTAGTTTCTGTTTGCTTAGAAGTGGTCTTCCCCTCACTACACAACTCAGATTCTTTTTAAAATTTTTAATACGTTGTTACACTTAATTTGCGTGCGTGCGTGAGTGTGTTCCAGGGACAACTTGCAGGAATTGGTTCTCTCCTTCCACTGCGTGTCTCCCAGGGATTGAACTTAGGTTGTCAGACTTAGTGGCAGGCCTCTTTATCTGCTGAGCCATCTTGTTGGTCCCGGTTTATGTGCATTCTGCTTCAGTTTTTAATCACTATTTTAGTGTGGATTCAACTGTGAGACTAGTTGGCTTTTCTCTCCTTCTTTTCTTCCTCCTTCTCCTCTTCCTTCTTCCTTACTTTTCGGTAGCTTTTTGAGATGGTCTCACACTGTAGCCCAGGCTGACCTGGAATTCACTACGTAGCTCAGACCCCGGTCTCTCAAGTGTTAGAAGTACAGACGCATGAGCCTAACGCTCAGCTAAAACAAGTTTATTGTCAAACAGCCTGTCTTGTTCTATTGGCAGCCCCGCAACCATTCTTTCTTAGCATCTCTTGACTTCATGGAGGTCATGTTGAATGGCTGTTCTGTACCATGCCAGCTTAGGTGAGAGACTCTGAGTTATGCGTGACAACAAGATGGCCTCTCTGGGTGCAATGAGAGGCTGAGATGGAGGACCCCCAGTTCTAAGCCATCCTGGGCTACAAAGTGGCATCAAATCTCAAAGACAAACGAAGCCCCTGCCCTGTTTTCAGCATGCAGTGCCCGGTGTGAATTCCAGTCCTTGGGCAAATCCACCCCTGGGGGGGGCCCTGAGGGACCTCAGCTGATGCCTGACTGCACCAAGATTAACATGGATAGGCATAACACCACAGTCATTGCCAGCCTTTCAGGGCAAATAAACGATAGACGGCATGGGCTCACCAGTGCTTTCTCTGATGCCAGCACTGTTTCCTGATCAAAGTACGCGGCGGGAGTCTCCTTTCTTGAAAAGTTAAAGAACCAGGTGGTCATGGCTCATACCGTTAATCCCAGCATCTAAGAGGCAGAGGCAGGTGGGTCTTTGTGAGTCCGAGGCCAGCCTGGTCTACAGAGTGAGTTCTAGGACAGCCAGGGCTGGGCAGAGAAACCCTGTCTTGAAAAACAAAACAACAACAAAACAAAACCAAAAAAATGAGAAAGAAAGAGTCAAGGAGAAAATAACTGCAGCACCGAGTGACGTCGGAGAGGAGGCTGCATTCTTACTCCGTGTTGAGACTTGAACTTAAGAAGAAAACGAGCCGCTCTCACCCTCTGACGAAGATGGATTTCTCCCGAGAGCTGACATTTATAAAAGTCAGCGTGGCATCGTGTAGGGCATCTGGTGGGTTTGGAGAGATGTCTATAGCTCTCAGAAGTGTGTTCTCTTGAACGATTTCCAGAACTCCAGAGTGAGACTGAGAAGCAATCAAAAGTTGATGGTCTTTGGACACGCTTGCCATTTTGTTGCCATTTCATTGGTTTCTCTAAATTCTCTGGCCCCTGTGTTCATTCAGTTCCCGGTGTGGGCTGGAAAAATCTCTGGCTTTTTTTTTTTTTTTTCTGTCTTTGCCTGGAGCTCTGGGGAGTTGCTGCAGTTAATCATTTATCCAATTATCTAGCAACTATTTCTGAGGCCCTGGAGCGTCCGGACAAGACAGAGGCTCTCCTCAGCATGCTCCCACTTGTTGGAGGAACACCCTGCTGAGTCTCCCCGAAACACTTTTCTTTGACCAGGTTGGAGAGCCTCGTGCCTGCTGGACTGTCCACAGCCTATTTGATCTAGTTTTCAGAGAATTGGTGTGGTGGTTTGAAAGAAAATGGCCCCCCAAAGGAGTGGTGCTGTTGGGAGGTGTGACTTTGTTGGAGCAGTTGTGGCCTTGTTGGAGGAAGTGTGTCCCTGTGGGGTGGGCTTTGAGGTGTTCAAGATACCACCCATTGTCTCACACTGCTTCCTGTTGCCTGCAAGATGTGGAATTCTCAGCTCCTTCTCCAGCACCATGACTGGCTGCATGCTGCTGTGCCTCACCATGATGATAATGGACTGAACCTCTGAACTGTAAGCCACCACAATCAAGTGTTTTCCTTTATAAGAGTTGCTGTGGTTGTGGTGTCTCTTCCCAGCAATCGAAACCCTAAGACACCTGGAATAAAGAGCTCTCTGCTGGGTTGTATCAGCCTGTGAGATCTTTAAGAAACAAAGGCTGGTTTAATCGAGTCTCCTCCTTCAAATTCTTTACAAGGATGTCCAGCCTCTGGCTCATCGGCCACGTGTGGTCCAAGACAGCTGCGAATGTGGCCCAACACCGCTTTCTTCTTCTGTGCAGTGAGATTGTGGTGCTCTCAAGTGTGAGCTTGGCAGATGACATCATTGCTCTTGCAACCTTCTGGCGGAAGCTGGACATCCCTACGTAGTGTTTCTCTTACCTTTAGGGGGTAGACCACAGGGCTCGTCTTGATCTCAGCCCCCACCACGTGCAGTTCAGTGTTGCAAAGAAACGCTGTCATCCGCCGTGATTGCTTTCTAGACCTGCCCCAGGACCTTTGCACCTGCTCCTCCCTGTACCTGGAATGCGTTTCTTCCCAGAGACTGCTGGTATTTCAGCCAGTCACAGCTCCTGGCTTCCTCCCCAGAGACACTTCCGATTGTCTCGTCACCCTGTGATCTTGTTCTCATGGCTGATCATGATGGGAAGTCCCCCACCCAGCCCACTGTTTCCCTGTAACCACACACTTGTCTGTAACTATGTTTATCTTTTAAGCACAGTGGAAGCTGTCAGAAACCAGACCCTGGGTTTCAGTATTTGACTCTGCTCCTCCCTCTCTGGAATTTAACCCATTGCCTGCTGGAGAGTCACATCCTTCTGAGTGCTGTGTGTAAAGGCATGCATCACCATGCTCAGCCCCCTCTTGTGAGACAGGTTCTCTGTGTAGCCCAGGCTAGCCTTGAATTTATGACCCTCCTGCCTCAGCCTCCTGAATTTAGGGGTTTGTAGGAGTGTATAGCCATGCTGGGATGTTGGGTTTCCTCTTTACAGTCATGCCTTGGCTTCTGATCTGTGCTCTGTGCCAGGGGTAACCGAGACATTGCAGAACCAGCTGAGGCGAGATCCTGACTGTAACAGGAAGATTCTGGACTGAAATCATATGTAGATCTACCTGTGACTGTGTTTCTTGCTCTCAGCCTTGCCAGATATTCTTATTCCCCATGCCCACAAAAGAGATGAGAAAGAAAAGCAAAGTCAAAGAAGAGGATGGGTCACGGCAAAGTGGTTTGTGAGAAACAGGAAACACTTTGGCCTGTCACGGTGACCAGGAACCTCAGGCCTACACAGTCAGCGAGGAGCCAGTGTCTGGCAACGTGACAGGCCTTTATCACTGGATGGGGGGGAGGGGATGTTTTGTCTGGAGCTGTGAACTTGGGCTATGTCATCAGCCATTAATGAGACATACGCATTCTTCTGAGTTTTGCTTTTCAGAGAGGAGCTCACTATGGATCCCAGGCTGGCCTCGAACTCATGATCCTTCTCCTGCATTTTCCTCTTGCGTGCCGGGGTGACAGGCTTGTGCCACGAGGCCTGGCAGACACAGGTGTTGTCAGTGTGCCCCTGTTGCTTCATCCACCGAGAGGCGCCGAGTGCCAGGTGCTGCGGGCACGGAGGTGAGCTGCGCAGCCGTGTTGACTTGACCTGGCTTTGAGCACGCCCAGTGGAGGTCACAGGGGCAATGCCGTATGCTTTGGAGATGATAACTCTTGATGGAGTCAAGAGGCCGAGAAGTACAAAGTGATAATGAAGGTGCTCTGGAATTATGTGGGAGGCGTGTTGGGAAGGGTGGCAGCCTGCAAGAGGAAGACTTGGGGACACATGGACACGTCCTCCCTCCTTCCACTTGCCCCCTCCCGTCTCTCTTCTGTTTCTCCCCTGCCTCTACTATGGCTTACACCAAGGTTCAGAACCCTCCCTCCTGGTAGGCCAGGGGACAAGAGTCTTGTCTGTATAGCCCTGTTGCAGGTCTGTGGAAGACAGGTCTATGTCCTAGTTTGTTTTGTGCTATGACCCTATGCCGGGTCGTTTGTCATGAGTAAATTTATCTGTTCTGGTTCTGGTGTCTGGGCAGGCCACAAGAGCCTACCTTCCTAGACTAGGCCTCCTTCACTGTGTCATGGCTGGAGGGCAGAGGTTGAGGCTCGAACGCCCTGCAGATGGGTGTGGGCTGAGATTGGTACATAGGAACGGTAACTTCATGGCTTGCGTTTCTGTGTCAGTCCATTTGGGAGGTGGAGCCCCGGTGACCTAGACACCTCCTGGGAAAACGACTCCTGCCAACACTGTGTGTTGATGTGTGTGATGAAGCTTCTAGTCCACGATGCTTCTTTCTGGGTGACGTGCTGAGCTCCCAAGAAATCCTGTCTGACCTTTGCGTAAGTTGAGGGTGCCTCTTCTCAAGGCATCACACGTGTCCTGTGTTGCCCGTGGTCACTAGGATTCTGACCCCAGCCTGGGTGACAGGATAGGCTGGTTTCTCCAAGTGTCTGGGGGTCCCCTCTGAAAAGAGGCCACGGAGAGGCGAGGTGGTAGATCCTTCACAGGGCCGAGCATGGCACATAGTGGTTCGCAGTCTGGCTCCTTCGGCCAGACACTTCCCTGAAGCCATCATGTTTCTTGTCACGGTCTCTTTTCTTGAAGTGGCTCGGGGATGACATCTCAGAATGACAGGCGGGGCCTCCACTTCTGAGGATGTGACAGAGAGCTGGAGGCAGTTTCCCCTGGGGAAAGGTTTTTTTGTTAGAGGGCGTTAAAATAGAATCCATTGTAAGTCAGAATCTCCTTTTAAAGTCAACTACCCCAACGCCACCCCCCCCAATCTGGATGTGCTTGAAGCTGGCACCCAAGGAGGGCCCTGCTGTTCCCCAGAACTCCTCTCCTGTGAGGCGCAGTGATTCTGTGAGACCTAACTACTTTGCAGTGATCACTGAGTGGGGGGGCTGCCAGTCCATTTAAAGGGCTCTAAGTTTTATTTTTTAAAAGAGGATTTGTACTGATGTGGGAGAGGTGTCTCCTGTCTGTGCAGTCCTAGCACGTGGGAGGTGAAGGCAGAAAGATCCTAGCTCAGGGTCATCCTAAGCAGAGAGTGTGTGGCTAACCTGGTCTCCATAAAGCCATACCCCCAATTCCAGTTAAAATTCTTGTAAGAAAAAACAAGTAACTTAAAGGTTACTGTTTTAAATATTTGAGCATAAGGTGTGGTAGGGTTAAGCAGAGTCACAGGGACGGACCTGAGGGACTTCTCACCTACAAAAAGGAGAGTGTTAGGCAGCCACGTGATAATAATTCTCATCCTACCCCCTCCTTGAAGTCTCTACCTCCTTCTGCAATCTCCCTTCTATTCCTGTGAGTTTGCTCACATGGGACACTGTCACCCGTGGAATTCACACCCTTGCTCTTTTCTGGTGTCTGTTTTATTTTCCTTAGCCTAATGTCCTCTTAGTGTTCATTCATACTGTACTGTGTGGCAGGATCACATCCATCCATCTATCTATCTATCTATCTATCTATCTATCTATCTATCTATCTATCTATCTATCTATCTATCTATCTGACAAGATCTCACTATGTTACCCTGGCTGGCCTGGAACTCTATGTAGACCAGACTGGCCTCAGACTCAGAGATCCAGGTGTGCACCACCTCACCTGGCCAGGATTTCCTTCTGAAGGCTGAGTCATCCTGTGTGACTCTACCACCTTTGGCCTGCCCATCACTTGTGGGCTCCCGGGTTGATCCTGTAGCTTAGCTCTTGTGGGTAATGTTGCTGTGCACATGCTTACGCACGCATCTCTCTTCTTTTGAGTCTCCTGTAGCCAAGGCTGCCCTTCGACTTGCTTTGTAGCTGAGGATGACCTTGCACTTCTGATCCTTCTGCCTATGCCCTCCCAAGTGCTGAGATCGCCGGTGTGTGCCACCATGGCCCACTTACGTGTTGCTGGGGGTCATGCCCAGCACTGCATGCATGCTAGGCAGGTATGCAAGCAATCCACCTACCCATCCATGTCTCTCTGAAATCCTGCTTCCATTTTTTTAGCTACATACCAAGAATTAATGTTTCCATATCTATGAGACAGTTCTATTTTTAATTTCCCGCAGGCCCACCATGCTGTTTTCTATAATGACTCCACCATTTTACGTTCCTACCGCTGATTATTTTCTCATTTCTTTTTGATCATGTCCTAGTGGGCATGAGAGGGGATCCATGGCTAAACAATACAGTCTTATTAGTTTGTGCTTCATGTTGTAATCAAGATATAAATTAGGGTTGGTGAAACTAATAACCGTTGTTTATTGAGTGCTTAGGAAGGATTCTAAGCCCCTCGCATGACTTGAGCGATTGTCATCACGGCTCTAGGAGGGAGGTTCCATTTGTACCCCGGTTTTCAGTTGGGAATGGCAGTGCTTAGACATGTGTGTGAAGGCCTGTGTGTGCATTTGAACCCCCGGACTTCCAGGGGGTTCCCTGCTTCCTCTTAGCTGATGTCACTACCTACAGTTCACACCTTGAACTTATCTCCATCAGGAAAGGTGTCATAGGTAGGCTAGGGACCCTTCCTGGGTGGCCTTGGTGGGCTGGGGAGGTGACAGTTTGGAGTGAGACTCCTGCTTAATCATCACAGAAACCTCACATAGTGGCCCAGATACAGGCTCACATAGCGGCCCAGACACGGGCTCTACTAGCGGCCCAGACACGGGATCTCTATAAAGTGGTCCAGGCTCCTTGGACCTTGACCTATAAAGGGAGGGAGCTGTACTTATTTTTTGCTGAGTCCTAACTGCTTAAGAAGTGATGGGAAATGGGAGGAAAGAGACATAATTTTGAACTTTAATTTACACAGCCTAGGTTAGCTTTGGACTCACTGTATAGCTGAGGGTGACTTTGACCCAAGCTCCTCCTGTCTCTGCTTCCAGTGTCTTCATGCTTGTCTTTAAGTTTGAATATATTTCCTCAGCGCTGTCCAATTGAGAATTTGATTTTTACTGTGAACACCTCCCATCTTTCTGTGTGCGTGCGTGTGTGTGTGTGTGTGTGTGTGTGTGTGCGCACGTGTGTGTGCGCATGTGTTCAGGGAAGGTGTGTTGAATTAATGCTATTACATTAGAGGGGTCTTTTTAGCTCTCCAGATTTTCTGAAAAGACACACTGTCATTTGTATCAAAAGTTAATGTGAGCCGGGCAGTGGTGGCGCACGCCTTTAATCCCAGCACTCGGGAGGCAGAGGCAGGCGGATCTCTGTGAGTTCGAGACCAGCCTGGTCTACAGAGCTAGTTCCAGGACAGGCTCCAAAGCCACAGAGAAAACCTGTCTCGAAAAACCAAAAAAAAAAAAAAAAAAAAAGTTAATGTGAAATAATTCTCTGTGTGTGTGTGTGGTTTTTTTTTTTTTTGATGTTTTTTTGAGACAGGGTTACTATTTATTTATTTATTTATTTATTTATTTATTTATTTATTTCAGAGGTCTAAACTGCCGTCCAGTTTCCCTCTTAGGCTCTGCAGAAACCATGGCTGGTTTCTGCTTTTAATGTTTGTGTGGTTATTGTACTCACAAATGCTTCAGTTTACAGTGTTTCAAGTCGGGGACCCATCTCACCCTCACATCTGCTAATGCTATCAGAAATAGCAGCACCGGGCTGTTCTATCTAACAGGACAGAGTCGAGCAGACAGGGCACTCCCCGCCTTCGGGTATGTTCCCTTAACCTGTTTCTTATTTCCCTTCTATAAGGCAACATTTCTGTGTCTCTGTTAAGAGCCACACTCAGAGTCTCGTCCCCAGCACCTCTGTGTGTGTCTTTTTAAGCATGACAAGGAAAACACTCTCCACGTTGCTTCCTGTTACAGAACTGCAGTGTTTGGAGGGTGTTTTGGGGTGCATTCTGATGATGGGGATGGGGCAGCTGGCAAGTTTTCCATCTTCAAAGAGCCTTCCAGAGCTCTTGGAGACAGGGTTGCTGGGCGCCTGCTGGGTTCGGACTTGCCTCTGTGCTTCTGGTTGTGTGTCCATTAGTGTCCGTGTGACAGGGACACATGGCACGCTTGCTGATGGCTTAGGGATGAGAAGACTTCCCTCGCAGGGTCTCATGGCTACCCAACTCCTGCTGGTCACTTCAGAAACTGTCACTCAGAGGTCTGACTGTCATAAGCACTTCCTTTGTTTTTACATTTCTTTGTATGATTGTGGGCACACGTGTGCCACGGCACCCATGTGGAGGTCAAAGGGCAGCTTTTCTGGAGTTGCTTCTCTCCTTCTACCATGTGGGTCTGGGGATCAAACTCAGGTCAGGGCAGTGAGCTTGGTGATCACCTGGCAAGTCATCTCTCTGGCTTGTAAAGGTAAAACCAGTGCGTGCGCACACATGTGCAGGTAATGACTGTCAGCTTCGTGGTAGTTAATGGTTGTTAGCTTCGTGGAGGTTTAGGATCACCATGGAAACAGCACCCGCCTGTGTCTGTGAGGGTGTTTCCAGAAGGTCTACCGTGAGTGTGGGTGGTACCATAGCCTGGGCTGGGGGTTCAGGATGAATAAAGAGGAGAAACTGAGCCCAGTGGTGGTGATCATTGCTGCCTGACTCCTGACTGCAGGTGTGACGAGACCAGATGTCCTCTCTTCCTATTCTACCTTCTGTGACATGAGGGGCTGTACCCCCAAACCGTGAGCCAAAGTAAACCCCTCATTCCAAAGGTTGCTTTTGCCGACTGTTTTTCCATAGCAGACCCTTCCCGGATTAACAAGTATATACAGATGGAGCAGACCGGAGGCCACGTGATCAAAACACACTAAGTCAGCTGTCTCCTTATTAACCACTCGCAGATACACACATGTGGGCACCTGCTTGGCCCCACTCTGCCCCACCCAGGCTGCCAGGGATCATCTTTCAGACGCCGCTAGCTACAGTGTCCCTCCATCCTGCTAGCTACAATGTCCCCCTGTCCTGCTAGCTACAGTGGCCCTCCATCCTGCTAGCTACAGTGTCCTTCCATCCTGCTAGCTACAATGTCCCCCTGTCCTGCTAGCTACAGTGGCCCTCCGTCCTGCTAGCTACAATGTCCCTCCATCCTGCTAGCTACAGTGTCCCTCCGTCCTGCTAGCTACAATGTCCCTCTGTCCTGCTAGTCACTATGGCAGCTGCTCAGCTCCATCTTCCATCTTGGTGACAATTGCCATTGCTATTGCTCTTCTCCTTCATGATCTGTGACGTGAGACTCCCAGCTTAGTGGTAGAATGTTGCCTAGCACACACAAGGCCCCGGCTTTAGCAACCCCTCCCCCTACCACGTGCCTAAGACTCCCCCTTTCCCGAAGCATATGTGTTTCTTCTATTTTAAAAGCATCCTTGCCAACCATTGTTGAAAAAGGTGGGTAGGATGGGAAGTGAGTAGCTCTTAAGCCTCCAGGGTGGGCTTCTTTTCACACCGGTTTCACCAGCACAAAGCCGGAAGAACAAAGGGGCGTATTTCCAAATACTAGTGCCCCATGACCATGACCGGAATCATCTCCGCTGGAGGTCACGTAATCAGGCCGAGTCTTCTAGGGTGCTTTTGTGAGAGGCACCCCTTTACACCACGTTTCCTCAGGGCTCACGTCTTGGTGATTCGATTTGTCAGGAAGGGAGCCTGGCTGTTTGCGTGAGTCTCAACCATCTCTGAGAGCCCACTTGAGCAGATGTGGGGAGGTGAGTTCACAGAGCTTGGCCACTTGAGCTAACTGCGGCTGGATTGCTGAGGTTCCCCTTAGGGGATACTTCGTCTGCTTTATATTCTTTTCAAACAGTGCTGAGAGAGAGGCAGCTTTATTTTGATTTTCTTATGATTCTCTCTCTCTCTCTCTCTCTCTCTCTCTCTCTCTCTCTCTCTCTGTGTGTGTGCGCACGCGCATGTGTGTGCAGGTAGGCACATGCTTTTCTCTGAGATAGGCTTTCACTGAACCCAGAACACACTAGTTGCCTGATTGGCTGGCCAGCAAGCCCCAGGGATACTTCCTTCCTCCAAGCATTGGGGTTGCAGGTGTGTGCCACCGTGCCCAGTCTTCACGTGGGTGCTAGGGATACCTTGTGGACGTGGACGGCAGGCCCCTTACAGACTGAGCCATAGCCTCCGCTCCGACTCATCGATTGCCTTAGTCCTGTTTCACCATGGCCATTGCTCACCCACTCCTCAGCCTTCAGGGCTCACAGTTGCCAGTCTTTGCTCCCTTTCCCCCGAGATCTAGTCTAATTTAGGTCCCTGAGTGGGCTGTAACTTCTTTGTGGGTAGGGACAGTCGTTCTTTTCAGTTCTTCCAGAATTCAGAGGTGAATGAGGATGGGGCAGGTACCTCCTGGGTTTAAAGGAGAGGCGGGCGCTAGTTTCCCTTCCTGTATTTATAAAGCTACTAGGAAGCGGACTGTGGGGTCAGCAGAAGCAGAGGAAGGGGTGTATGGCCTTTGGGCAGAGCCAGGCAGGATGGCCACTGAAACCCCAAGAGCTGGGGCAGACCTGTCTTTTGCCTCCGTCTGGTCTCTGTCCACGTGAGTATAGAGAGATTGATTAGCCAGGTCCCCGGAGCAGTTCTTGAGCATCAGAAGAATTACTGTGGGATTCTGGGCCAGACTGCATTCTTTAACCTTGGCTTCGCTGGGAAGACCTTGGGAGGAGCCCTGGAAAGGAAAAGATGCGTCCCGGTGATTGCGTGGGATTCATTCCTGCGGGTCCCTAGAACTTTTTGTGAGTGTGAAGAGGTGGTCATGTGGGTGTTTACATCACACAGCGAGAAGCTCAGACCTGGAGGAGTTCAGCCCAGGAAAGAAGCAGAAAGAAGGCAGGAGAAAGGAGACAGTCAAAACCAGGAACTGGATAGTGGCTCAGCTGGTAAAGTAGGGTCCGATTCCGACCTCTAAGATCTATATAAAAGAGCCAGGCATGGGCTTGTACCCTTGTTATCCTGGATGCTGGAGTGGAGACTCTAGCTGGTGGTCTAGCTGGTGGTCTAGCTGGCTTGGCCTGCTTAGCAAGATCCGGGGCAGTGAGTGATCACGCTCGAAAAGATGGGAGACACCTGAGGAATGACGTCGAAGGTTGAGTTTGGTATGTGTGCAAATGTACACACACACACGAGAGAGAGAGAGAGAGAGAGAGAGAGAGAGAGAGAGAGTGTCCAGAGAGAGAGAGAGCGTCCTGAGCTGCCTGTCATCCGTCCGGGCCCTCAGTGCTAGCTTCTCATCCTCCTTGGGCTCCTCTTCCATGTGGGGACCTTTTCTGAGCCCCCTACACCTGTGACAGCCAGTCCAGGGCTCAGTGGGAACGGAAACACGGCCCTGTGGTGCTAAACACAAGCCATCTATCCTTGCCCTTCTTGGCTCTGTGCTTCTGACCCCATGCCCTGGTGACCCTTAGACTCTCCTCGCTTCTGAGCCTGCACCCCAGTGACTCTGAGACTCTCTCCTTGTTGCTGTCTTCTGAGATATACTCACTGGCCTCCCAGACAGTTTTGTTTTTTCCCTTTGATTTGTTAGCTCAGAGGCTCGATTGCCACTTGCCCTTATGTGGAGAAGCCTTCTTCTCTGTCTCTACAGAACACTGTCAGCCTTTTCTGAGAGCTCAGCTCGGTTCATTTCCAGAATGTTCGGAATTGCCTGGCTTTGGAGGAGGTGACTGCTAAGGGTTGTTGACATCACGTTTTTTTCATCTTGGGGGGTGAGAGTTCAGATTGACTACGTCAGACACAGCGGCCTGCAGCACAGACAATTCAAATGCCTGTTTTTAAGGCACATGAATGCCGGGCGGTGGTGGCGCACGCCTTTAATCCCAGCACTTGGGAGGCAGAGGCAGGCGGATCTCTGTGAGTTCGAGACCAGCCTGGTCTACAGAGCTAGTTCCAGGACAGGCTCCAAAACCACAGAGAAACCCTGTCTCGAAAAACCAAAAAAAAAAAATAAAAAATAAGGCACATGAATGATAGTTTGGGAGAGCAAACTAGCCAAGGACGCGAGAAATGAAAGAGCCTGTAGAAAGACAATGAACTGTGACCTCCGTGTTTGCCACCTGTGCTGGCTGGTTTTATGTCAACTTGACACAAACTGGAGTCGTCAGAGAGGAGGGAGCCTCATCTGAGAAAATGCCTCCATGAGATGGAGCAATAGGCCAGCCTGTAGGACATTTTCTTAATTAGTGATTGATGGGGGAGGGTCCAGCCCACTGTGGTTGGGGCCACCCCTGAGCTGGTGGTCCTGGGTTCTATAAGAAAGCAGGCTGAGCAAGCCAGTAAGTGGCATCCTCCATGGTTTCTCCCTCCATGTTTCCATCCTGTTTGAGTTCCTATCTTGACTTCCTGTGATGATGAACAATGATATGGAAGTGTAAGCCATATAAACCCTTTTCTTGGTATTTTATCACAGCAATAATAACCTTAACAGGAGACCACCCCAAAGTTCATTTTAGCTTGATGATTCCCTGGGAAATAAGTAGAAAGAACGACAGCTAAGAAGGTGTGGCCATGCCAGGTGTGGAGAGCTGTTGGGGACTGCGGACCACCAGACCCGGAATTCCCTGTAAACAACTTGTTTTCCTCTGCTCTGAGCAGCCTGCAGCTGCTCTGAGCACGAGACCCTGATGGCAGGCTGGTGGGTCTGCAGCTGAAAGATTCCCGAGAGCTGGGGCGTGGCCAGAGCCTAGATAAGCTGCCCCTGAACACAATAAAGGGGGCATTCTTGATGACCTGTATGTCTCTGTCTGTGTGTGTGTTTCAGTCTTGAGGTCCCTTGCCTGGCTCACCACAAACCTCCGTAGTGCAAGCGGTAAGCTACAGGCATAGTACATGTAGTACAGAGGCTACAGGACCATAGTACACGTAGTAGCACAGACGCTACAGAGAGCTAGGCTAACACTGACGCAGTTGCGGTAGCGTGTGCCCTCTCTTGTCTCCAGCCTAGTTGAGAAAAGGGAGTGCCAGGCTCTTGCAATGAAGGGCTCAGAGGAATAGTAAAGCCCTTTGCCCCAGGTTGCTGTGGGGTTCATGGGGTACATGTAGCACCCCTGATGCTCTGAGGGAACTGAGGAGGAGTAGCTTCTCAGAGACTACACTGAGTGGAAGTTTCTGGTGCTCTGTCTCGGTGGGAACAGGGGAGGGGTGGGGGCATCAGGGGAATCCCCTGGGAGGGACTGAACAAAACCTCTCATTCCCTCTCTGTGGTGGTTTGAAAGAAAATGGCCCCCAAAGGGAGTGGAGGCCAGTTAAGAGGTGTGGCCTTGTTGGAGTGGGTGTGGTCTTGTTAGAGGAAGTGTTTCACTGTGAGGGCTGTTAAGTCCCAAAGAATCACACAAAGGTTCTACATTAATTATAAACTGATTGGCCTATTAGTTCAGGCTTCTTATTAACTCTTATAACTTATATTAGCCCATTATTCTTGTCTGTGTTAGCCACGTGGCTTGGCACCTTTTACAGCGAGGCAGTCACATCTTGCTTCCTCTGTGTCTGGATGACAACTATAGGCTAGGTCTTTCTTCTTCCCAGAAATCTCCTGTTCTCTTTCCCCTCCTATACTTCCTCCTGCCTGGCTACTGGCCAATCAGTGTTTTATTAAAATACAATTGACAGGGTATAGACCATTGTCCCACAGCACCCTGGTATCCAGCATGTTCCAGGTGGACACAGTAGAGCTCTGGGGTCCAGCATCCTGGAACTTGCCAGTAATCTCATTGAGGTACCAGGAAGAGGGATCTGGATCCCAAGTGTCCCCCGACCCATCCCTCCACCCATGTAACATACATGCAGTTGTGAGGTTGATCCTATGTTTAAATCCTGATCCATCTACTTCCTAGAGGTTTGACCTTGGGCATGTCACTGAAACGCAGTCAGCAGACGTTTGAAGTGGGTTCGGGTTTTTGCGTGAGCACACTTACTGAGCCTTCGTGACTCAGTCAGAGAATGCCGGAGGAATGACAGCCAAGAGCCTGCTCCTGCAGTCAGGCCTAAGAGGATGAAGCTGAGAGTTGCACTCTGCAAACCTCCTGCTCCTTCAGACTCCTGTCCAGTGGCTAGACATTGGATGGAGGAGCCCTGCTCTGGAGGAGTCTAAGAGGCCAGCGGGTAGCCTCTTCAGGAGGTGGCTGGTGACTCTTACCTCCACTCCACACAGGCAAATGCTCTATCAGGACCCAGGGACTCCAGCAGTCAGTCCTGGTTGCTGTCAGGGAAAGTTCTGCTGTGGGTAGACACCCTCTTCCCTTTCCCCTGACGTCATGGCTTGGACCTGGGCTCGCAGTGACAAACAGTGATCTCGGGTCCCCCCTCCCTCAACCTGCCTCCTACATCCCACCTTAGCTCTTGGTTTTCATAGCAGCTGACCAGAGGACTTCAACCTGCAGGCTTAGAGTGGTGATGAAGAAATCCCCCAAACGGTAAAACCTCAATGAGGACACTAGGCCAGTCATCTTCCGAGACAGGAAGTAATGTAATCAGATGGAGATAATTTGATCTGTGAGTGATAACTTATCAGCTCTTTCTGCAATTAGTCTTTTAACGTTTTCACCCCACCCCCTGCATGTGTGAAGCAACAAACAGGGGAGCTAACGGGGAGGCTGAGAAGCAGTGCTTGCTGGGAGACAGCACCGATTGCCACATTGAGTGGCTAGCATGCATTTGGTGGCTAGCATGCATTTGGTGACTAGCATGCTGCAGGACAGTTGGTACCTAGGCAGGATTGGCTCCTCCAGGATGCTTTTAGTAGCATTGATCAGAGAAACCACCCCATTTCTTACGGACTTCTTCGAGGCTATGGCCTCTGCCTTGTGGGCACCACCACGGCTGCCTCGTTAAAGTAATTAGCACCTGTGTGTCTCCCCACAACCGTGGCTCTGGTTTCAGAGCCTGGGGTGGATCTTTGTGCAAAGCCCATCATTGCTGTGTGTTAGCTCTAGGACTTTGGAGTTTATCTATCCTAGAGCCATGGGTTCAGGCTGGGACTGTAGCTCATTGGGACTGTAGAGTGCTTGCCTCGCAGGCAGGATGCCTTGGGTGCAATAACCAGTGCTTCAAATAAATAAATAAATAAATAAATAAATAAATAAATAAATAAATAAATAAGTAAATAAAGCAAGCGCACGAGGCCCCAGCTCCAAGACCGAAGCGTGGAGTGTCGTCATCTCTTTACTAGTTTTAACCTTTCCATGACGTCAGTTACTTGAAGTCAGGTGAGGCTGGGAAGTTATTCCACCGCATGAAAAGTTCCAGAACGGATGCACACATTTCAAATCGCTTACTCGTGGTAAATAGCGTGTTGGAATCTAGTTCTGATCTGTCCTGTCTGGACTGTGAGTGAACATTCGCTTTTGACCAGGGCTGTACCCAGAGCGCTGGGTTCTCACACCTCGGGAGGGCTGAGCTCAGACACCCGTGCAGAAGATTCCTTGGGGGACCTCTTCCCAGTCACACTCCAGACAGAGGCCTCCTCAGCTAGTCTGGCTAACTGGGGCAGAACACCTGCCCAAGGAGTGTACCAGGGAGGGGTGAGGAACTGGGCCCTTTTTTCAACCTCCCCATAAGTGCTAGACACTTCTCTCCCTCCGTCCGTCCCTCTGTCTGTCCACCCATCCCATGTTCTGTCCCTCCCTCCTTCTCTCTTTGTCCCCTCCCTCCCTGGGCCGCTCTGTGGGTTGACTGAAGGGAAAGAGGACAATAGCCATGGGTGCCTGCTCCCTGTGGGATGCTCGCTCAAGGCTGGTATGTGTGGGGGATTCACGCTTTGCCCTGCTGCTGGAGCAAGTGTGTGCAGCACACCCCACAGTTGGAAAAAAAAAACAAGCAAAATAAACCTTGTGACCCCGAGAAGTGCTAGAAGGAACAGGGTCACACCGCCTCATTCTGGTCCCCTGAATGAATGGAACCGTGGCAGTGTTCCATAGCCCACACAGTCCCGACACAGCTCCATCCCAATCTTTTTGATGATGCTATTACCCGCTCTGGATATGAAATCGCATGGGGAGATGGGCAACAGCTCTCAGGATTGCGGATACGTGCCAGTCTTTCTCGTAGCTGACCCTGAATCTTTCTGTGAGTGTAGTTTTCTCTCAAGCCCAGATGTTTTGTTCATCCTCCCGGGTGGGTTGCTGTTGCCGCCGTTGAAATAACGGTGCTCGTCCTCCAGGTCTCTGCTAGGCCATTTTTTGTCTGTGACAGTCCTCACCAACGAGCCTTCGTACTTACCCTTCCCCTCTCTCCTGTGTGCATGTATTCTCTAACCATGCCCCTGAAGGGCAGTGTTCGTGGATGGGCCTCCTACAGATCCGTGCAGTCGGCGAGCCCGGATCCGAGAGGGCCCTAACTCGTGAATGAATGCTCTGTACTGTGTGTGTAATTTAAAGCAACAGCAGCTTCTGCAGCTAAGACTTCCCAATCGAGGCACATGAAACAAGAGAAGTTCCCCTCTCACTTATGTCATAGGCTAGAGTAGGTATTTCTAGCTGGGCGGCTGCTAGAGTTTGGTTCTTAAGTGTCCCCTAAAGGACTGTGTGGCAAAGCCCGCTGTCTGAGGAGGTGTTGCCGGCGGGGTAGTGGAACCCTTCAGAGCTGACTGGGATGTCTTCAGGTCCCTGGAGGTGTGCCCTCCAGAGGACACTTTTTTCTCCCCAGGAGAGTCCTTTGGCTCTTCCGAACCCTTTCCCTCTGATGAACCACCTTACTCAAGGCACTAGCACCAGCTGATCACGAACCAGAACCTCTAAAGCCATGAAACAAAGCAATCCCCTCCCAAGTTGTCACCTCACGTGTCTGTCTGTTACTGTCACAGAGAAAGCTACCCTCCCACAGCAGGTGTTTCCCATCTGCTGCCTCGGGAACCCAGGCTCCTCCCATCTTCTGGGTCTGCAGTCTTTGAGCACAGACTTTCAAGGTCACCCCGGAGGGTCCCCCACCACTTCTCCCGTCCCCAGTATCCATCCAGACCGGCATAAGGACCTTGGACCCACTAAGTCGGGCTCGGAGCTGCCTGTGACTTCTCTCCAGAGCTTTACCTGAGGGAGTGAGGAGTGCAGGCTTCACTCTGCTCCTGTTCTGTTTAATAACGCTTCGTGCCGTGTCTTTCTGCAAGAGACAGGCTGCCTTGGTTTGTCCATCTTTGTCTGGTCTTCCACTGTTCAGCCAACCTCAACCATGTCTACTCCTACACCATTGGGTCCTAGTCTTTGGCCACGTGATTCTGTGGCCGTCTTTGAACCAGAAAGTGGGAAGGCTTGTGGCTTGGGGGCTGCCATTTATAGTTTGTCATGGTTTCTCCTGCCACCTTGACAGAAACCTAGAGTTATAGAGAAAGAGAGAACCTCCATTCAAGAATTGCCTCAATATGACTTGTCCATGGGTCTGTCTGTGTGGACTTTCTCAATCGCTAATTAACATGGGAAGGAAGGCCCCGCCCACTGTGGGCGGCACCATTCCTAGGCAGGTGGACGTAGGCTATTTAAGAAAGAGGTAAACGAGCCATAAATAAGCAGCTACTGTTCCTCCATGGCCCATAGTTCCAGACTCCAGGTTCCTTACTTTTGTTCTGGCTTTCCTCCTTGGTGATGGGCTGCCACCTGTAAGCTGAAATGAATCCTTTCTTCAGGACAGTCTTTTATGATGACAGCAGAAAGTAGCACGGGCAGAGTTTATGCCTGCTGAAGACATGTTGCTCTTTGCTGTTTTGGGTTCCAGACCAGTTGGGCAGATGGCAAACCCGGATGCCCGTTGCAGGGAACACAGGGTCCTGTCTCACCTGTTGTTACCTTTGAGATCCGTGATGGGTGGGAGAACTGACTGTCTGCCGAGTTGGTAGCTGAATTATTCAATGGCCACAGTAAAACTCTGTTCCTTTTTCCTTGTTTGGGAAACGTTGTTCGTGCAGCGAGTCTTCCAAAATCAACGTGAGGGAGACAGCAGCGGAGAGCCTCTCCTCTGCAGACAAAGGCTGCTCTGTCAGGCCGAGATCCCCTCAGCTGGTCACGGGAAGCTGGTTCTCCTTTTAAAAGAGAGTCAGCAGTCTGTCGTGTGATTGCTTGTAATTTGAGGAATATGCTCATGAGAGTCATGATTTTATAGACTCAGGGAAATTTATATGTGCTTTTAAATAGGTAGGTGTGAGGGAGGCCTCTAAACACCTATCTTTTTTTACCCTCTTTGTTTGAAATGACCATGCATCAAAGCATCATGGGAAATGTATCTTCTAGACCTTCTGTGAAGAACTTTGCAGAACAAAAGAGGTTGAGCATCATGCCTGGGAGGCTGGGGACAACCCCTGTTGGAGTCTGGTCTACTCTCAGGAAGATGGTAGCCTAAACTCTGCTCCCTCTTTAAACGCAAGCTTTCGCCTGTTGTCTTTAATAAAAGCATGTCTTCCTCCTCCTCCTCCTCCTCCTCCTCCTCCTCCTCCTCCTCCTGTGTCTTCCGCTTTGCCTATCAGGAAAATGGGGTGTTGTAGGAAATTATGTCTGTGGGTACCACTTGTGAGGATGTCGGAGAGTGTTGCTTAGCAAAACTGACTTGAAGCTCAGACATCAAGATGCTAGTATCTGGGGCTGGGGGAAGGGTTCAGCAGTTACGAGGCTCACTGCTCTCGTAGAAAATTGCCTTGGGATTCCAGCACTCACATCTGGACTGCTCACAACTGCCTGTGAGTCCAGCTTCAGGGGAAACTGAGGCGCTTTCACCCACATGCCCATCCCCCCGCATATAGACATAATTATGTAATGGGAGCTAATCTTTTCTTAAAAGATGCCGATTTCTGCCTTCAAAGGAGTGGGATGTGGAGCGTTATCATGGGGTCTTCTCGTGATCCTTCAGTTTGAGTCCACATAAAGGAACAGTAATTGGGACCGACAGCCAGTGCTACAGCCGGTCCACGCATGGCCGATTTCAAGGCCTTTTAGTGTTTACTGAATGTTATGCTAGTTTGTCTCAGTCATGAAATGGCTTGAAAAAACAATGCTTTGACACTGAAGAGTTCTGGCTGTTAAGTTTTCTAGTTATGGAAGAGAATGACTTTGGGCAGAGTCTTTGACTGTAAGTGGATTATTTATCTGTGTGCAGCCTCAGTTTCTTTGCTTAGAGAATGGGATCCATCACTTTCTGTGTTAGGACTGTTGGAGACATGCCTAGGCTCACGTGTGTAGAACACAGTGATTGGGGAGTAATATTATTATTATTATGATGATGATATACATCACCATAGGAGAGAGGTTTTGAAAATGTCCAGGATAAATCTGGGCACAGTGGAGCATGCCTTTAATGCTAGCATTCAGAGGAGGCAGAGACCAGCCTGGTCTATGTAGCGAGTTCCCGGGCAGTGAGCCACATAGTGAGACCCTGACTTGAAACCAAACAAAACAAATGTCCAAGGTAGAAGTAAAATGAGACAGAATTGTCAGGAACGGTGATGCCGTGACCTCAGTTTGTATTGATCTTTAAGATCCCTTGGAGACAGATTCATTGTACCTGGTACCCATGATCCCATCCGTGATCCTTGGTTTATAGACTCGATTCTGCAATAGTCTGTTACTGAGTACCTCGGGGTCTCGGGACCTATGCTAGGCACAGTTTCCTTAAAGACAGAAGCTTACCGTAGAAAGCCAAGAGCCTTGTGTCTCCGAGGCTTTGTAGTTGGGGTGTTCACTGCCGTCGTCTTGGCCATCCCTCCCCTTTGTTGTTGTTTTTGAAGCATTCTGTGTTGGGAAATCAATGCTCTGTTACCAATATAGGCTTTAATTGAATTCTCTGGACAGGAAGGAGCCAGTCAAAGCTATTGCTCAAGAGGCTGGATCCAGGCTTGGTGGTTAGCCGTACTACCGGAGTAGGAGGCAGAGGGAGGGAATTCAGGAGTAGGCTAGGCAAAACATGGCCAGTGTTCTGGAGAGAGGCGCCAGCTTCAGTTCCAGAACTTGAGGAGTCTGCCTCCTTTTGAGACTTTTCCATCAAGACTCTGGCTTTTAGGATTTAATATTTGTCTTGAGAATTCCTTAGTGTAAGGACATTAGGTTTAGGAAGAGTGGGATGGACCCACCATGTCAGAGTTGGCCATGGATTTTTATGGCCATTTCTTGGTCTAAGTGCTTGGGTGTCGGGGGTGAAGTTCACCGTGGCTCCTTTCGCTGGTTCCTGTAGAGAGGTGGGCCCAGCTAGTTAACTGTTTCTTGATTTGGTATTTGAAACCCAAAGACTTTGATTTCTTTGGGCGTGTGTGTGTGTGCACGCGCCATATCTCCCAGGCACAAGCCTTCTATTACACGACTTGTAATTGGTTTGGGGAATATTATAAAGTACTGCTTCTCGTGTTCAGTGACTATTGCTAAGTAACTCTCAGATTTTGTGTGTGAGTTTTTTCCTCCCTACTCTGAGAATGTTTATTTTGCCCCGGACTATTTTAGTGACCATTTGGGGAATGTGTGGGGGACTTTAAGTTGGGAAGAAGTTGTCTTGGCTTTGCCATTCAACCTGTGTGTTTATGATGAGGACGTCACCTTTGGGGTTTCCGTGCAGTGTGGGGCAGCACAATTTTCTATGCTGATGCCTTTAACTTCTTTTTCCTCTAAGACCAAGGGAGCAAGACGGTGCTGCAATCTACATTTTTTTTCTTCTTCCGAGACCACCTGAACAACCGTATCTATGGGATGGAAGGTTCTCCGTAGCATTTCTGTTGCTTTTATTTCTGGACAGGGGCTGTTGCTTGATGTCTCACTTGCTCGCTAGGCTCCTCCTCCTGGCTCTCTAGGCTCTTCTCTCCTGGTTCACTAGGCTCCTCCCTCCTGGCTCGCTAGGCTCCTCCCAACTGATTTGCTAGGCTCCTCCCTCCTGATTTGCTAGGCTCTTCCCTCCTGATTTGCTAGGCTCCTCTCTCCTGGTTCACTAGGCTCCTCCCTCCTGGCTCGCTAGGCTCCTCCCTCCTGGTTCTCTAAAGTCTGTGATAGGTTCATTAAGATCACTCACGCCATGGTGGGCCAGTTTTTGTGACAGTCTATTAAGAGAAAAACATTTCTCACTGAGTCAGAGGCTAGGGCTCCATGACCTTGACAGTCACCTTGGGTCCCAGTTTCCTCAGGCAGTTGGAGAATCTGAAGAAATAACTGGGGTGTGAGGGTGAATGACGGCCAGAAAAGGACTCGGAGCCATCCTTTACTGAATGTGATTGACGTAACTGATTGAATAAATCACTAAGTTCATGAAGACCTAGCACAGCAGCAGGCAAAAAGCAGGCAAACCGTGATGTCAGGACCAGGACCAGCCTGTGCTTGTGATGCCCTTTGAGCTGAGAACTGCGTTTATCGTAAAGTAGCTGGGAGGAAATCAAGAGGCTCTTCCCCGATGCATGGAAATCCCACGGAACTCAAGTGCAATGCGGTGTCTCTACATAAAGTCCACCGGAGACTCAGCTGTGCTTGTCGCTTGCACGTTTTTTCTGCCCTGTTGGTGCCGTAGTGGCGGAACTGAATGGTCCCTTCAGAGACCGAATGATCTCGAAGCTCTAAGTAGTTCCCTGGCCCTTCAGGAAAATGTGTCTTACACCCGTTCTAGAGCAGTGGTCGCCGTACCAAGATCACCCAGATACCCTGGCCTCTGATAGCACAAAGCTTTGGGAGCTTTCAAACTCCTGAGAAAACGTAGACAATCTGCAGTCGGTGATTCGTTCGTTCATTCATTCATTCATTCATTCATTCATTCATTCATTCGTCATGTTTTTTTCCAAGGATTTGCTGAGCTCCACGCGGTGTTTCGGGTGGAAAAGAAAAGGCAAAGGTAGCACAGGTGAGAGCTCCATCTTCCCCGAGGAATAAGACAACGTACGGATAAAAAACACCCTGCCATGCCACATCTTAAGGATGCTTCTAGGGAGGGAGGAAGGGAGGGCCAGGCAGGAGCTGGGCCAGGGCAGGCCTGAGGAAGAAGGTACTGAAGGGGTTGAAGGATGTGAAGGTTGAGGCCAGAGCTCTGCGCCTTCCTGGTCTTGTTCAAATAGCAGGAAGAATCTCAGCAGGATAAACCAAGGATTCTGAAGCCCTGGGACAGATACACTAGTGGTAAGTAAGACATGCCGGGCCCGGGAGAGCCAAGTGTGCAAGACCAAGGGGAGCCAAGTGTGTGCAGAGTTTGTCTTCTTCCGTTTCATGACTGGCTGGAGTTATAATCCGACTCAGGCTCTTGTTTAAAAAGCCGAGATCCTTTGGGCCCTTTGTAAACAGGAAGGGAAGCTGTCTGTGTGATAGGTGATAAGGGTGACCTTGGAAGCTGATACGGAGGTTTGCTTTGGTACTAGGCCACTCTGGGGACGTCCTCAGCCCTGGAATGTCCTGTAGCATTCCCGACGTCTCTCCTGCGAGATGCCCGTAGAGATTGCCAGCGAAGTCTCGGAACCGTGTCACATGCTCCCTAGAGGCAGATCGCCTCCCCTGAGAACCACCGCTCAGCAGAGTCGCTTCCAGAGGCGGTGACTTGAGGCAGGGTTCTCAGCTTCCCTGGGCCCTGGTCCTTTTGCACTGCGCTGAGATTTAAGGGTGTGTGGTAGTGTTGGTGTGTAGAGCAGGGTAGTCAAGCTGATGTGTCCTGGGAGATCACAGACTAAGGCTCTTGTTGTCCCCCCTCCCCCACCCACTTGTCTGCTTGTGTCTTAGTGAGCAATTATTTCCATGACTGGCCCAGGGCTCCGCAATGCACGTTTCCCTAAACAACCGTCTGTGCGTGGCCGCCATGTGACATTTGCCTTATTAATCCGCGAGCCTCGTTCCTTCTGCGTTCGCTGTGCTCAGAATGGCTTCGGTGTCTAGCTGCTGGCCCTTCTGGTCCCCCAGGAGCCGAGCACTTGGGTTGAAATGTCGAGGCATTTTATATTGTCCTTCTGGGGCTCCATCTGAATATGTCATCCTTCCCTGGAGGAGCCCTCCGTATGTGAGCCTACCCATGCCACGCTGGGACATTGCTTAGGGACACGGGATACTAGGAAGCATGGCATTTCCATCCCCAGGTCTGCTCAGGAGGGAAGAGCTGTCAGGGCAGTGCTGTGCACTGGATGTCCCCATGCTCATCCCCCCCCCCCACACCCTTCTGTGCACGTGCCTGCCGTGAGCTCCCTGTTCCCATGGCTTCTCCTCCCGCAGCTTAAGGAGCCATGACGGAGCCTCCTGGGCACCCATATGTTCCACGCTCTCTGCTTCCCCTGTCTCTTCAGGCCATTGTTACCGTCTTGTCTCCACTGAATGAGCTCTGGGAACCTTCCCAGGCTTAGTGGCGAGTACTTTGGGGAGGGGACGGTTCCATCTGCAAAGCCGTTTCTCCTGAAGTAGAATCAAAGGGGCGAACAGAAGGCTTCTCTAATGAAACGGAACCCGTAGCGCACAGCTCTGTGCTCTGGGGGAGGATGTCCTTGGCCTCCACCCCTGAAGACTTTTCTTTGTCTCCTCTTGGGGTGTGGGGTTGAGTCACTGGAAGCCAGTCTCTAAAGAGCGGAGCACCAGGGTTTGGCGCCCTTTATGGGAGGGGTCTTCCATAGTGTTTCTGCTGCCAGAGCCCTCTTCCTCCTGAAGATTGGGACCTTTAACCCCTGGGGAGGCAGAATGTGGGTAAGGGACCTTAGTAGCTGTGACCTGCAGGTGTCTACCACAGGCACCAAACCTGGTCTTGAAGAAGGACTTTTGCCTTGGGCCAGGTAGGGATCAGGTTTCTGGAGGAATTTTAGCTGTGATAGAAGGGGATGAATGACAAAGATGTGGTGTTGTCTCTTAAGCTGACTGCTGGTGACTTCGGTTCAATGAAGCCAGACCCCCCCCCGCCCCACCCCCTTTTACTATGACATTTCATACATGCGTGTAATGTATTTTGACCACATTCACCCCCTCATTAGCCTCTTTTGTCCCAACTCCTACCTTTGTGTACCTCTTCTACTTCCCTGTTTTATCACACACACACATATACACACTCACACACATATACACACACATACAACACACTCACACACACACACACAGTCGTTTTGTTACTGATCCGTTGGTGGACTTCACTGTGTGACACCATCACCTTCTCTTGCTAGGTAGCATCTGGCTCGTTCTGGAATGGAGGTCACTTTGTGGCACAAAGTGTCCTCAGGCGTCTTGGGGAGCAGAGGGTTGATTTCATGTAACAGCTTGTAACATCATCCGAGAAGTCAGGGCAGGGCAGGAGCTGATGCTGAGGCCATGGAGGAGTGCTGCTTTCTGTCTTGATCCCCATGGCTTGTTTAGCCTGCGTGTTTGTACAATTTGAGACCACTTGCCCAAGGGTAGCACCAACAATGGGCTAGGCCCACCCGTATCAATCATCAATAAAGAAAAAGCTTGGCAGGCTTGTCTGCAGGCCATTCTGGGGGGTGACAATTTTTCCTTCAGTCCCTCTTTTTTTTTTTTTTTAAGACAGGATTTCTCAATGTAACTGCCCTGGCTGCACTCTGGCCTCAAACTCACAGAGATCCACCTGCCTCTGCTTCCTGAGTACTGGGATTAAAGGCATGTGCCACCATCATGCACTGATTATCTCTCTTCTAAAAGGACCCTAGCTTGTGTCAAGTTGACCTAAAACCAGCTAGCAGGGGAGGAAGGATGATTATATGGAAGAGGTCCCTTTCTATACAGGTCAAGGTCTCTCCAGACTTCATTGTGAAGGCGGTCTCCATCTGCCAGGGATTGTGTGTGTGTGTGCGTCTGTCTGTCTTTCTCTCTGTCTGAGGGCCTTTTGTTTTAAATCTGTGATTTGATATTAATTTGCCTTAAACAAGAGAAAAAAAAAACCCACCTGTAATTCTAAGGCCCAGGGTGTTTCTTTTAAGTCCTTATACCTTTTGAAGGACAGTGTTACACGCTGTAACAGGACAGGTCATTTCCTCAAAAAATAAAAATCTATCTTTAATCTTTACTCTTTCTTCTTCTCTGTCAGGTGACGGTGTTGGAGAAAGTGTCACAATGAGGTTGACATCCCCATGGTCACAGTTTGCCGTTAGCACAGGTGTCTCTTGTCTTCTCGGGAAGAGTTGGCCGTAGGTGGAGGCTCAGAACTTCTCCTGAACCGGAGTTCCTGGCCGTGTGACGGTGGAGCCGTGCTCAGGGTGGCTTTTGTGCGGTGAGGGTGATGTGTATGTAGCCACAATCTGAGTCATAGACAGCCTTCAGGGGACGTCCAGGATGCTCCCTCGCCGGAAGGGCCCAAACCTAGTGTTTTTCTTGTTCAATCCCTGCAGTTTTGAAAGGAATAACCTCTCAGCATGTTATCTAGAGCTGACTGCATTCAAGAGGAGAGGAAGGAGCAGTGAGCTGCCTGGCAGCCTGCCCCAGCACTGTGCGCCCAGCACTGTGTGGCCTGACATCTGTCACGCAGGGCGGCAGCACCAAGGCCTCTGACCTTCATGAAGAGGCATGGTTTGGGGGGCTGGGTGAGGACACCATGGAAAATCAAACAGAAAGCCTCTCTCCCACAGCTGTTGGTGTTTGTCTCACCAACCAGCCCCTGGTCTTTCACAGAAATAACCTCAAGGAGCTGTTATTCTGGCCCCCGACCTGAAGGATGACAGATGGTTGTGAGGTTTGATTTCACGTCAGTCTCCCACACCAGAGCCTCTTGGGTTTGCGTGGCTCAACTTGAAGGCATTCTTAGGGCATGTTCTAGCTTTTGTTCAACCTTTCTCCTGGGGCGGGAACCCTGGTGGAGTACAGCAAAAACCTGTGAGTGGGACTGAATCTGTCCCTGTCCTTATCAGAAGGTGTGGGAGGAGGGAGCCTCGGACGTCCTGGGAGAGCCACTTGCCTTGGTTCCGCTCTGATCTATCTGTTCAGGAGGTCAGACCGTCTGACTGGCGGTGTATGCACGGCCTCTGCGTTTGCGTGAGTCTACCCTTTCTGTTCTCTGACCGTGCGTGCGTGCGTGCGTGCGTGCGTGTGTGTGTGTGTGTGTGCGTGCGTGTGTGTGTGTGTGTGTGTGTGCATGCATCTACCCTTTCTGTTCTCAGGCTGTGTGTGCGCTTGCGCACGCGTGCGTGCTTGTGTGTGAGGATGCATCCACCCCTTCTGTTCTCTGGCCTTGAAGGCTGTGACCCTTTCGTTTTGAAGTTCACTGTCTGATACTCCCTTTGAACTACGCAAGTCTATAGCAGAAAGAACTGAACATGTCATCATCTTGCTGGCGGCCTTTTCTCATCTACTAAGGGACTCCCAGTGTCATTTAATTGGCTGTGTCTTTGTTCCTCTGCCTGCTTTAACCAAATAATAATAACGATGATGGGATAATAGTTGACCTCAGAGTCCCCAACTCTTCCCTGTTCAGCTGCTTAATATTTATTTATTCAGTGAGCAGATGAAGGGCGCTGAGGACGAGACGGCTGTTGACCTTCGAGGGCATTTTAGACCTTCCTCCAGCTCACCTCCTTTCCTTTTCCATACACCCACTCTGCCTTGGGCTGTGTGTGTTTCTGCAGTGTGTTTCCACAGCGGAAAGGTTCTGCCTGATAGGGCTCGTCTTCCCTATGTTCAGTTTTTTTGGGTGAAAGCCCTGGCGACGTTGTCCCTTCGGCATGGCTGCTGTCTTCGGTTCAGCGTTCTGTTTGCTGAACTCCGTTGTAGGAATTCAGGGCCACCATGAAGTCATTTTCCCTAGATACACTGTGTTAAGGGTGGTCAGGACAAGGCAGATGGGCACCCAAGGTTTCTTGACTTCCACATCTAGCCTAATTCCAAGAACATGACTCTAGCCTCTGTTGCAAGGCATCTTGGGAAGAAATGCTCTATCCTTTTACTCCCGGAAGAGGGGTTGGATGGAGAGGCCTTGTTTGGGGAGACACAGCATCTCTCCACCCTCTGGGGGTATTCTGAGGTCTCTGGTATTGGGGACAGTGGATCTGGGTTTGCTCTCCACTGTGTGAAAAGGCCCTTTCTTGCCCCTGGAGAGGAGTTGGATCTTTTTTTCCTGCCAGTGTGCATTTCCGGCCTCCGGCCCCTTTGCTCACTGCTGAGCACGGTGCCAGGCGGTGCCAGGCTGAGCTGCAGGCTAATGGACTTGTCGGCCTCATTCCTGCCTGGCGCTGAGATCTTACATAGGAGGATGCCCGTGCCCAGAAACTGTGTCTCTTCTGGAGTTCAGAATACTGAGCATCTGTTTGCACCGTGTTCCTTCCCCAGTTCCAGTCATCAATAACATGAAATTAAATGAAGACATTCCTTGTTCTGGTGCCAGCGTCTCAAATCCACTTATCTCTGTATTGCAGCTTCCGCTTTGGCTTTCTCTTCCTTGGAAGGGGACTTCTCTGTGCAGATTAGGAGCGCGGGGCACGATTTCTGGGAAAGCTGAGAATCCCACCCCGCGTGGTTGATGATCTTCCACAGACCAGCGTCGTTCACTGAGCCCCCTTCTTCTCGTCTGCAACTGTGGGTTTCTGTGCGCCTGCCTTGCAGATGTTGCACCAGGCGGTACGGAGTATGGGGGATATATACACACAGAGGGAGAGGTTCTCAACCTTTGCCCCAGGGTGACTCTCGTTCATGCACTGCTGCAGTTCCCAGGCAGCCTGGTTATCCAAATGATGATTTCTGGTGCTTAGAAATAGCACCAGCGCCTGGGTCCCCAGACACCTCCTCACTTGCATCTCCAGAGATGGGCTCAGCGCCCTGTCACCTTAGGTGGCTCCTCAGTGCTGGGTTGAGTCCCAGTCACATCTGAGACCTTTCGTAGCATAGGTTTTTGTTTTGTTTTGTTATTGTGTCCCCCCCCCCCGCCCACATCATCTTTAGTAGAGTGTAAACAGTGGCGTAGAATAAGCAGTGTGGGGGTTTTAAACATGGTGGTCATCGTTAAGAGGTCGGGTATGTTAATTCTGTAGGTAGGACGGATGGGGTAGGAGAGGCAGGGAGGAGATAATCGAGAAAGTTATGATTTGGGGACCAAGGAAAAGCCCCGCAAGTGGCCTGTTTGTAATCCCAGTGCTCGGGGAGGTGGGGCTGGGATCCTCAGGATAAGCTGGACCAAGAGCCTCCCTTGGTAACAGAGCGGGGAGGGATTAAGGAAGACACTATTGTCCACTTCTGGACAGACGACAACAGACACACACACACAGGTGCACGAGCACCTCTGCACATATACATGTATGGACCCCTCCCATCTATACACATGCGTGTATATAGAAGCCATGCACGTTCACATACGCTCTGGGGTTGGAGATGTAGCTCCGTGGGTGGAACGCGTGTTTACCATGGAGTTCCATGTCCAGTGTGGTGGAGTTTACTTTTGACGTCGTCATCCTTGGCTGCATAGCAAGTCCAAGGCGAGTCTGGGCTGTTTCAAATACTAGTTTAAAAGAAGGAAAAAAAAATCCCTGTCTGACAAGAAACCCTGTGATGTTTGACTCATTAGAGGTGGAAAGTTTGGCCAAGTGGAGGTGGTGCATGCCTTTGATCCCAGCACTAGGGAGGCAGAGGCAGGCGGATCTCTATGAGTTCGAGGTCAGCCTGAGCTGCAAAGCAAGTTCTGTAGACTTTTACACAGGACTGTTTCACAGAGAAACCCTGTCTTAAAAACCAAAAAGAAAAGAAAGTTTGTTTTCTGCCTTCTTCTCCCTCCCTTTTCCTCTGTCTGCCCCTTAATGGAACAGACCTTTCCACCTGGAAGACCCACCATCCTTGAGAGTCAGGAAGGCTTCAAACCTTTTAAAGCTGGAAACTTCTTGGCAATGAGTTCTGATCCCAGTTTGGAAGCTGCCTAGGTTCGAGTTGGCTCTCCTCCCCAGAATCAAGAAGTGTCTGTTGAGCAAAGGCAGACATATCAAAGCAGGAGGAAGAAGACCTCCATCCCCAAAGCATGCCCATTGCCGCTTCCTGCTTCTGCCAGCTTCACCATATCATTGACCTCCTTCTTTGTCAGGCAGAGTAGTTAATGTGATTGTGTTTACACGTGCAAACCAGAGACGGTGTTTCTGTTTCCCCTCTGCCCTTTTGCTGGTTGTCGACCTGATATCAGTGTGTTTGAAAAGGAAAATTACTGATAATTACATTTGAGCTTTTGCTTTTTAATCCTCTAGGGGCCAGGCAATGCCCAGGCGTTCAGAAGGAGTGGCTGTTCCCTCTCATTCTGTGCCTTGGGCATCTTCAGAAGCTCTCTGGGCCTGGCTTGTGAGAGGGAGGTGGGTTGTCTATGCCGCTGAGGTGTTCACAAAAGCCAAAGCACGCTTTTTCTTTGCTCCCCAACCAAAGTCACATGGTACCACAGAAGCCGTGTGTTCTAGAACACTTAACGATCCCAAGTGTTGTTCCTGAAAAGGGATGTTGCTTAGGAATGGGGTGACCCAGCAGAAGACTATAAATGTGTGTAGGTACCAGCACACAGGACTGCGCTCCACAAACTGTCTGCATTCTGTGTGTATGTGTGTGTGTGTGTTTTCACACACAGTCGTTGAGAGCTCAGTTGCCAGAATCGTGACCTGTCTTTGGGGAAGGTCATAGTTCAGCCCATATGTGACCCTGGAAGTCCCAGAGCTCACAGGAGCTGCAGCTGAGCCACGGTTTTATCTGAGTCTAGGATAGAGTGTTTAAAAATAGGTGTCTGGACAGAGAGCGGACTCAGATGTGGGCATGTGCAGGGAATGAGCGCCTTAGAGGAACTCTCGCTATTTAACCGTTGAAGTAAATATTCTCTCCTCTCTCAGTTTCACGAGGACCACCCATCCTCCCGCACACGTCTGCAGAATAGAGGACGGATTCTTTGCTTAGCTCCGTGTTTAACCGTTGGGGGAAGCGGCCTCTGTCGATTTCACCTGTTGCCATCTACCCATCCATGTCTGTCGTATTGGCCAATGGCTGTCAAGGACCCTATTGTGTATCAGTTCCATGCTTGCTCTTGGGACAAAAAGGACAGAACCTCTGTCCTCAAGAAGCCTACAGCCTGGGGTGCAGCATGTTTTCCTAGCATTTAAATCGGATTTGTACTTGACACAAGCTTATTTTTGTTTTGTTTTGCTCTCTCTTTTGAATTTGAGAAAGCGAGACACCTCACCCACGAGGACATTTCATGTGATTTTTATAAGCCCGAGTTCTAGGGTTGGGTTTCATGTTTTGCTCAACTTTTTGCATGGTGTAAATGCTTCTCTTGTTAAGGGTGGGGGAAGGAGGGAAGGAAGGGAAATCAGGGAATAGCATCAAATCCTAGGATTGTTAATATCTCAGAATCTTCTTTGGAATTGTTAAGACGTATTTTTCAACTTTGGGGGTACATCATATCCAGAACCCCAGAAACCTTCCAAACATGATGGGACCGGTTGGCGGACAGTCCCATGTCTGCAGTTGTCCAGGGACAGGTCATGCAGACGAGCAGTCATGAGCAGTATTGTTTCACAACTCTGGGCCTTGTTCTCCGTTTTTCCATTTTCCTCCTGGGCAGTCTTGGGTGAGTTACTTAATCTTTCCAAGCTTCGTTTTCCCCCCTCGACCCGAGGGGATCATGGCACGGATTACGTGAGCTCAGACACGTGAGAACACGGGCCTGGAAGGTAGTCCCAGCACCCTGTGCAGGCTAGAGCTGTTGCTGTCTCTAAGGGGTAAAGAGGTCCGACGGCTAACAAAACAGGAACATCAACCACCCACGAGGATCCGAATCCAAAGTTTTGGAATGCAGAATGTTCCAAAATCTGAGCTCTTCAACACAAACAAAAAGAAAATTCCACATCTGATCTCATGTGACAGGTTGAATTCAAAACAGACAAGGGCCAGTGAGATGGTAAAGGTGTCTGCTGCCAGGCCCGAGGACTGAGTTTGAATCCTGCGACCCACACTAGAAGGAGAGAACTGACTACGGCAAATTCTCCTTTGACCTCTACACGTGCGGCTGTGGCATGTGTGCACCTACATGTGTGTATTCATGCAAAATAAATAAATGTAACACGAAACAGGGGAGCGCGTAGGAGGAGGGCCCGCTTGTTTGTCCTGGCCGCATGGCTAGCTTAGCCCCAAAGTAACCACACAGAAATTGTATTAATTAAATCACTGCTTGGCCCATTAGCTCTAACTTCTTATTGACTAACTCTTATATTAATTTAACCCATTTCTATTAATCTGTGTATCGCCACGTGGCTGTGGCTTACCGGGTAAAATTCCCAGCGTCTGTCTCCGGTGGCTCCATGGCTTCTTCCTAACTCTGCCTCCTTTCTCCCAGCATGCCATTTAGTTTCCCCGCCTACCTACGTTCTGCTCTATCAACAGGCCAAGGCAGGTTCTTTATTCATTAACCAATAAAAGCAACACACAGACAGAAGGACCTCCCACACCAGGAGCGCTAAAAATATCATACAAAACCCTCTTCAGACTCTGTGTATAATACAAATTTCATGTCTGTACTTAGGGCCCAGCCAGAGATATTTGATTGCGAATAGCAATTTGGAAGGCACTCCAAAATTTGGAGGGGGGAAAAAGAGAAATCAAATGCTTCTGGTTGGAAGCCTTGGATAGCGGGGCTTTTCAAACTGTGCCTTTCCATGTCAGTGGAAATAACGTGTCTGACGGCCTTGACACTGCACCACTAATCATCCCTGAGACACGCCAGCGCCTCTGACACAGGCCTGATCTGTGTGCTCACCCGTGCTGGGGGCATGCAGCAGGTGTCCTGCTGTCTGAGGACTGTCTACGGGAGGATGGGTGCTACAGGGTTCTGGCTGCCGTGACTTACTTAGCTTGTCTTTTAGGCAGGCCACTGACTTGGGGAAGTCCATGTATAAAATTAATTTCAACAAAGGGCAAACTGGTAATTATACCCGACTATATATATA
>NC_022024.1:34487081-34494678 GCF_000317375.1 Microtus ochrogaster
TATATTAATATAAAAGGCTGGCCAGGAGTTGGATTTTATATAGTGCTTTAGGCAAAGAATTCAGTACCGTGGGAATTATTTTCAAGAATGGCTCTTTTATTTCCTTAAGAGTGGGAGGGGGACTTTCTCTAGGTGTTTTGTTTTTTTTTTTTCCTTTTTCTGGAAGGTATTCCTATATACTGTTTATAGAGGCCGTGGTCCTTTTTAAATTTAAGGAGCTCAGTTGGCTTCAATGGCAATAAATAAAACCCCATATGGGGACCAAGGGATGGTTAATTTATGGGCCCACCTCCTTCCTTAACTTCAGCCGGTTGCTTCCTGGGATAGTAGGCTTGACTGATTGGGACATTTTGAACCGCTGGGTGCTTTTGAAGTTTCTCCTGAAGGACCTGAGGTCTGCCCCTGCGAAGTGTTAATGGGCCCCCTGCCCAGGCTTTATTTGATGGGTGCTTGTTAGAGGAGCCTTGATGGGCCCACGGGGGCCTCTAAGCTGTACTCTGCCAGGCTGGCTCTCAGACCTCCATCCCTCTGCTGTATTGTTTTGGTTTTGACTCTTGGGACCATGCCTGTTTTACTCCTGGGTGTTCCCAAGGCCCAGGCAGCTCTGTGGGATCAGGCAAGCCCAGCCAGGGAGCAGGCCAGAGGGCAGATCAGGGACTCCACCCAGAAGAGCACAACAGGGTTTGTGCAGTGCATAAACCGTTGCTTGATGTTAAGCAAAAATGGCCAATGTCCAGTAAACACGCTCTGTTTTCTCTTTTCCCTGGGTCTCAGAGTCTCCACCTTCCTGCCTTGGGTCCCAGCGGCCTGGCATTCCGATTCCAACACCACTGCTTGCTCTGTTCATGTCGCTCTCCTCCCCAGGCCTTCCATGGCGTCTTAGCAGACCGATTGTGCCTCTCGGACTCCCATGCACCCTGGGCCCACACCACAAATCGTGCTGTCTTTGAAAAGACAGGGTTCTTATGGAAGTGACCGAGCTCAGATAAGCTTAGAGTCTGGGGATGTAGCTCAGAGGTACCCAGGGTGGGAGGATGGGGTCGGGTCATGAGGTCATTAGGTTGGCCCCAACCTGTGTTGTGTCCTGCTAAGAGGGGAGAAGGAGATACGGGATTGTCCTTGCACACAGGAAGGCCACATGAGGACACTCGGAAGCCTGAGTGGCCTTGGGAGAAGCCAGCTCTGATGATCCCGTATTCATCGGTGCCAGACTCGGAGAAAATCACTTTATTGTTGAAGCCATCCAGTCTGTGGCTTCTGATATGGCAAGGGGACAAACATGATCTGCTGTGTCTGTGGGATAAAGTTCTATCTCTGTAGGATGTCACAGGAGGCCCTTTGTGTCTCTGGGTGCTGTCTGCTTCCGACACGTCCAAGGCAGAAGTCTTCCTATTTGCCTGATAAAGGACAGACGTTTTAAAGCCAGGTTCCAGGACCTGCTGCTCCCTCGGTCCCCCCTGATGCCATCCAGCTCTCTCCCTTGTCCTCTTCCCACTTAAGTGGATTCTTCTGGATTCTTCAGAGAGCTTGGAGTCTGGGCTTGACATCAACCCAGGCACCCAGTCGCACCTCCTGAATATGAATCACGGTGTAATGACTCATTGAATCAGTTAAATAAGGCTTAGTCTCTACTGTTCTTGTCCCTAGGATGTCCCCATCAGAGAGGCTAGTTCTCGATTCTCCATGGGGTGTTGTTAGTGCCACACAGGTTCGTCCCCAGAAGACAACAATGATGATAGTGACAGAACTCACAATGTTAGCTCATATGTGTATATTTATGGTTTCTTCAAATTCATTTCAGGATTTTGTGTATGTGTGTGCATGTTTGTGTATATCTCTGTCTGTCTCTGTTTGTACCTAACTTCCGGACTAGCTCATTATTCACTATGATGTGGTCCATGGTAGCCTCTAACTCAGAGCAAATCTCCTGTCGCAGTTTCTGGTTGCCAGAGCCACCACTCATAGCTAGCTACTATATTCTGAGAATGGTCTGGATACCAAATAAGTTTTATGTCAGAATGGTGCCAGAATTTATAGGGTTAGATCTGGAACCACTCGAACAAACTAGAATCAACCACCTGCCTTCGTAGGTGTCTTATTTGGGTTTCTTTTGCTGCAGTGAAACACCATGCCCAAAGCAAGTTAGAGGGAAAGGGCTTACACTTCCACAGCACTGTTCCTCATCAAAGGACATCAGGACAGGAACTCACACAGGGCAGGAACCTGGAGGCAGGAGCTGATGCAGAGGCCATGGAGGGGAGCTGCTTACTGGCTTGCTCGCATGGCTTGTTTAGATGGCTTTCTTATAGAATCCAGGGCCATCAGTCAAAGATGGCAAGGTCTTGGCCTTGACTTCCCTCTGAACCAGGAGAAGGCAAGAACGTGTTTCTAAGACTCCTTCTCCATATGGCTGGGGTGTTTGTAGCCCACAGTTCCTACAAACCTGTTCTGTTGAGTGACTTTTCAACTTGATCTTGTCACATCAGAGCATCTAGCCTGATGGTTGTAGGGTTGGTGTGCATGTGCACAGATGTGTGCGTGTGTGTGTCGGATTTCAGTGACTCCATTGAAACGGCATGACTGTTACCATCCCCTTCCTGTTTCCCCTTAGGGAGAAAGGGATGAGGCTCACGTAATCCCAGGTTGGCACCTTGTACTTTCTGGTATGAATGATGCCGGCCTTGGAGTCACCCATTTCCCCTCTGCCAGACTAAAAATATGACAGGTCTGGGGCTAGTTTCGTGGACTATCGGCCACTCTGCCCTCTGGGAGTTGTAATCTGCGTGTCCAATGAGGTCCAGGTCCTCAGACCTCTGGGCTACGTCTCAGACTTTGCTCAATTCTGAGCAAGTTGCGTTCCAGAAGCATCATGGGAAAACGTGAGCCCCAGGAACATAAACCCTCCATTTGGACTGTAGGTGCTTTAGAAAAAAAATATCAGGCGGTGGTGGTGCACACCTTTAATCCCAGCACCCAGGAGGCAGAGACAGGCAGATTTCTGTGAGTTCAAGGTCTACAGAGTGAGTTCTAGAACAGGCTCCAAAGCTACAAAGAAACCCTGCCTTGGAAAACAAAAACAAGCAAAAAAAGAAAGAAAAATAAATAAAAACAATACCTTCACCTCTCCTCTATGGCCGAGGTTCCTAGATGTCTAGGGAACTTAACTCTAGATGGGTGCATCAGGCAGATGGGAGGGCTAGCGGGGTCATAGAGCACAATACTTTCTGTGTTTGTGATGACATTCTGTGAACCAGAGGTAACCTCAGAGTTCTAAGCCAGTCCATTACTTCCCAGAGAGTATCCTGCACTCACTGAGTGCTATAGAGAATTCAAATTATATATATGTTTATGCATAGGCTTCTAGAGGAGACCGCAGCTTTGGGTTCAGTGTTAATGGTAGGCAGATTCATTCTGGAGCCGTGTATACAGATGGATTGCGAAGGACAATCCTTTTTATTTATATGACATTAACTTTCTTTTATGCCATTTGTTAGGTCAGCTCCCTGGCAGTGGGGTCAACTGCATTACGGAGGAAATGAGCCTGAGAAGTAGAAGAGAGGCTGTGATGTGATAAAGCTTATCAAACCCATTGATTTCTCCTGACTGGCAGAGACCGGTCAAAGATGGGGTGCAGAAATGTCTCAATGGCACCTAAAGGCTGAGCCTCGCATGAGACGGCTAAGTGGCTAAAGGCACTCGTGCTAACCTGAGTTCAGTATCCTAGGACGCATGTGGTGGAAGGAGAGAACCACTCCTTCAGGTGGTCCTCTGACCTCCACGGGCGCACAGTGGTGCACACTTACATGTGTGCACACAGCACACCCAAAATAGGATGCATGCTAAGCAACAAGAAAGGCTGAGTGGTGATGCGTTGACCAGAGTTCAGGACTCTTCCGACACCTTTGGGAGAAAGTGTAGGATAAGTTTAGTGTTTATGTCCTCTGACCCAGGACGCCAGCTCCCCCCTCCAGTGGTCACCCTGGAAAGGCTTCTGACCCATTGTGTGACTCAAGGGACCTCGGTTACAGCAGCCCCACAGCGTGATATGTCAGAGCCCCAGAATCCCTTGCCTGCTGGAGAGCACTCACACCACGATGCCTCCCGTTCATCCCTGCAGCCTGTGGTTGTGCCTCACGTTCTTCAGATCGTGACAGCGAGGCACCCGCCTTGGCACCTGTCTCCTGTCATCTCCCTCCTCTGCCGTGCCTTCCTCCTCTGCAGAGTGCAGACACCACCAACAACCTCCACGGGATTTTAAGATCATTTATAAAAAAATCCTCTTTCCAGAGCCAGCCAGGCAGGACGTGATGGTTGTTATGGTGATGTTTGTCTCCTGCCTCTCTGCTGATTGACAGCCCTTTGTACGGCCTCCTGTCTGGCTCACCCCTGTGCTCCTCCACACCCGTCTCTGTGTGCTCACTGATGGGATAGCTGCCTGACAATAACGTCGCTAGCTCTGCGTGAGTCGGTGGCAGAAGCCCTAAAAATCTTAGCTTCACGACAGAGTGTTCTGGAAACCTACAGATCCCTTTGGTGTCAGGTTTAGGCAAGGCCAATACAGTTTCACTTACACACCACATTGCACACAGTTGTGTGAGTGTTGGGGAGGCAAAGGGTGCTCACTAAGCACATGTTTGCTAATGGTTTGTAGCATCGTGTCACTTTGGAATGAACTAGAGAAAGAACCCAAATCACAGGCTTCACTTGCCCATCAACTTGGGAAGATAGCCTCCGAGGCAAGGATAAGGGCAAGGACAAGATACATAAGTAGCAAAATAGCCAGACCCCATGCGGTGGGATTTGTCCCTGGAGGCTTCCCCAGTACCAGATAGATCTGATCTTGAGAACCCAGTGTGTCTGCCTATCCCCCGGAGAGTAGTCACCAGGCGAGCTCTCAGGTCCCATCTCTCAGGTCCCATGACTTGTTTGTGGAAGTTCCACATCCTTCTGGCATAGTGTCTGATGTCATTAGAGGATGTAGGTGAACTCAAGCCTGTGAGTCCCTGAGATTTTGTGTTGGTTATGCAACAGAATTTTAAATTTATTAACTTTTTTTTTTTTTTGAGAGGAGGGTGAGTATACTGGGATTGAAGTCAGGTTCTCAGGCTTGGTGGCAAGAAACTTTATGTACTGAGCCATCTCCCTGTCCCAACAGAGGCTTTTGTTAATGCAGTCTGAGTTTGAGAAAGGTTTAGGGGTTTAAGGGAAAGCTGTAAAGTTAGCACAGAGTTCCCAGCTCCTTACTATGTGTGTACCTCCCATTACTGTGGTGTGCTCGTCAAAACTCGTGAACCAATGTCAGTGTGTTGCCGTGAAGCCCAGGCTTCCTTTCCTGTTCCGGGTACCATGTTGCCTCAGGTTGCCATGGCTCCCGGGGGTGTGGCTGCAGCGGTTTCTGATGTTCTTTGTGTTTGCTCATCTTGGTGTCTGTCAGGTGTTTGTGATAAACCCCTCAGCTGGGGTTTATCTCCTGCGTTTCTCATGAACTTTTGGCATCTGAAGAGGAAGTTTAGAAGGGACAAAGACATTCTTATATTAGGTAGAGCACCCATTCTCAACCTATGGGCTGTGACTTTTTTTGGGGGGGGTCGCATATCAGATATTCTGCATATCAGATATTTACATTATGATTCATAATAGCAAAATGACAGTTATGAAGTAGCAATAGAATAACTTTATGGTTGGGGTTCACCACAACATGAGGTATTAAAGGGTTGCAGCATTAGGAAAGTTGAAACCCACTGATGGAAAGGGTGCTCTCTTGCCCCCTGTGTGGATTATCACTGTTGTTGGTGGCTTTTGCTGTCATTGGATCCTGACCTCGGTCTTTCACCTGTATAGTGTCTGTCAGATTTTCCTTCCCCTGTCTCTGTCCCACAGACGTTAGGAGGAAGTCACTGTAGTAAATAATCACCCCAAGAACCACATTCAGGACTATATCTAACTGTGCCTTACCAGTGTCCAGGACTTCCTGAATTCCAGGTCCTGCTGGTCCCTGCTGTGTTTCTGTCCTCCAACACATTCTCTCTGTGGGCACAGCCTCAGCTCATCTCTCTAAATAATGTGGGCTAATTGGTCAAATTTTTGGACCTTGGGGATCCGCTCCCCCAGTTTCTAGTGTCTGCCCTAGCTCACGTTACAGCATCTGTGCCTGAGGAACACTTGCTAGGTCTGCTTCCCAGTTGTGAGCGACTGGAGGCTTGGAAGTTCACAGAGGGATGACTGTGCATGCCTGAAGGATGTGCTCACTCGTGCAGCCCACACAGCAACCCTGAACCAGCACCGTCCCCACCTCATTTTAGAGATAATGAGAGTAGAGGTGTGAGCATTATAAAAGGAAGACCCGTGTGCTTGGAACGGCGGTGTGCATGGATAATCTGTGTGCGTGGAAGAGCCGTGTGTAGGGAAGCACCGGGTGCATGGAAGGGCAGTGTGCATGTAAGAGCCATGTGCATGGAAGCGCCGTGTGCATGGAAGGGCAGTGTGCATGTAAGAGCCATGTACATGAAAGCACCGTGTGCATGGAAGGGCAGTGTGCAGGGAAGAGCGGCGTGCACAGAAGAGCTGTGCCCCTGCCCAGGTTGCCTAGTTATAGTGCATTGCCGAGCTGGACCATTGGGATTTTTTTTAATTAAAAATTAACTTTTAAATTTATTATTGTGTGTACATGTGGCTTCAGCATATGTGTGGAGGTTAAGGACAACTTTGAGGCATGAGCATCTCCTGACTTTACATGGGTGCTGAAGATGGCACCTAGTTCACCAGGCCCCCTTGGCAAGCCCCTTTACCGGCCCAGCTATATTGTTGGCTTCTGGGCAGCGGAATTTTGAATGCGGGAGTTATCTGCGTATTTCTTGACGCTCTGATGTCCTGCTTGTCACCCTGACCCTGCACAGGACTCTGGACTTGGGAACATCATGATTATGCGTTTATGCCCAGCTTTGTGCTGGCCTGCCCTGGGAATCTAGGCTAGTGACATCTCTTCCGCTCTCTCTCTGGATCTGCAGTGTGGGATTATTGATATTGGTGACCCTGCCGGAGGCTTCAATAAAATAAGGCATGGAAAGCACCAACCTGATGTCTGGCGACCCCAAGTACAACCATATTAAAAACCAGGAACTGCAGATAAGAAGGGTTCACACAGCACAGTGGGGACAGTTAGTGCAGTAAAGATGGAGATTGCCTCCTTCTCGGAGGACGCCCGTACAATCAGGTGAGATGTAGGATACTTAGGTCAAAGCTGAAGTTGCCGACGCTAGAATGAGCTGAGGGCAAAGATAAGGAGGGCATCCGAGACTCTCCACCAAATCGATATAGTGCACACCACGGTGTTGGCTGAGAAGACTCGCTGTCTTTGCAGGCTTCTTAACGCTTATTGAAATCTGAGACTTGAAGTCATAAATGAAATCAGCAAATCGGCTGCCGTTGGGTTGGCTTATGTGGTCAAGATTTTTGTTTTTCCTTTGTGACAGATCTCACTTTGTAGCCCAGGCTAGCCTCAAACACTACAGTCTTCCTGCCTCAGGCTTCCAAGTGCTGAGATGATCACAGGTAGGAGCCACCACATCCCTGCAACTTTTTTTTTTTTTTTTTTTGG
>NC_022024.1:34495914-34524758 GCF_000317375.1 Microtus ochrogaster
GATCCTCTCCTTAAGCTGCTATGGGGCTGGACATTTGCTTCAGTGATAAGGCACTTGCATGGCATGTCCAAGGCCCCTGGTTCCATCTTCAGTATCAGAAGGAGGAGGAGGAAGAAAAAAAATACCACTGACGACAACAATCTAGATTGTGTTCAGCTCGTCCTACGATCTGTGTAGTTGCCTTGTTAGCAGTGGGTTCTCACTACAGTTCACTAACTTCCTTATCTGAGATGCACACAATGCTCTCTATAGGTTAAACATTCAAGTGGAATTTTAGCTGTCACCGTTTGCTCAAGTCATCTAGGCCCTGGGTAGGAATATTTACTCGGAATGCATCCATCTGGATTCAAGGGCCACCCGCTCTTGACTCCTTTCCCAGGGGACCTGGGAATGAGGGGAGAGAAGGGCTCTGGGTGTCGTGTTGTTTCTGGGTAGTTGGTCTGAGAGTCGTGGGCCCCAGAGTGTAGATGCCTGCTGGTAGGCCATGTGGGATCACTGGGGGATGCTTGTTTCCTGTCTCCCCATTTTCATGTCCACTTTTGTTTTCAATATCTGGGTTTCTAGGACCAAGTTGAGATTAAAGACTTCGTCTTTCCTCGGGAGAAGTATGGTGTGCCATTAAATACTAGAGCTGGTCCATTGTGCAAAGTGTTAGATTTCCATGGGGTTTGAGTCCCAGCCCCCGCATGGCAGCTCACAACCATCTGTAACTCAAGTTTCAGGGGACCCGATGTCCTCTTGTGGCCCTCCAGAGGAACCAGGAGCACACGTGGTGCACACACATACATGGAGGCCAAACACCCGTACACATAAAATAAAAATAAAACAACAGTGATTACAAAAACACATATGACTGTTGGAACAGTGTGCTTATTCCTCAAAAAAAATGAAGCGCAAGATTATCCTAAGGGCTGGCATCCACTTCTCAGGCTTACATACAGGCGGAGTGAGTGCAGCTCCAAAAGCATGAACCAGAAGTGACTTATATACACGCATGTTAAAGCAGCATTATTCACATGCTCAGACTCTGTGTTCCATCCCCAGTACCCCATAAAATTGGCATGGGGGGCATACCTGCAACCCCAGCATTCAGGAGGTAGAGGCCAGACGAGCAGGTCAAACTCACCTTTAGGCTACCTGGCACATTAAAGGCCTGGCTGGGACACACGAAACCCTGTCTCAGAAACAAAACCAAAAAGAATGTCTGACACATCCTGCCACGTGGGCAAGCTGGGAGGATGTCATGCTAAGAGAAGTAAGCCAGACAAGGAAGGAGCGTGCTGCGTGATTCATGTCTTTGGTAATCCTGGCACAGCCAGATTCACAAGCACAGAAAGGAGAACGCTTTGAAAGAGGGGATGCAGGGAGTTGCTGTTTTATGGGTGGCTCATTTGACCAATAGCAGATGACTGTACAATTGTACAACATTTTTTACAATTTAAAATTGTAATTAAAAATTTAAAAAGTGTTTTTACATTTAGTGTCACCCAAGTGTGCACGTCAAAGTGCAAGCAGTGGCGTCAGCAAGGTGGCTCAGTTTGTAACGGTGCCCCGAAGCCGGACAACCTGAGTTTGATCTCCAAGCTGCTGATTTCCTCAACAAGTTCACAGACACCAATCCATACACCCATGCTGTTATAAACCCAGACCACAAGCACGCCTTTAATCCCAGCAGTCTGGAGGCAGAGGCAGGAATTTTGCGAGTTCGAGGCCAGCCTGGTCTACAGAGTGAGTTCCAGGAAAGCCGAGGCTTGCAGAGAAACCCTGTCTCAGAAAACACACAAACAAACCATTTTGAGCAGGACACTTAGGGTGCTGGTATGTGTTCAAGTATCAATGCAGAACCCAGAGTGCCCCCATCCCTGTCTTCTTGCATGGTGTCTGTGTTCTTGAAGTATTTGTGGGAAGACCGTGGTTCCTAGGCTAGGCGAGGGGGCGAAAGGGAAGGTTATTTTTCACTGTTGGTGCCCACTGGTGTTTGTACCAATGTGCATGTTCACTATCTATTAAAAAAATAAAGCCTGTAGTCGTTGACTGTGAAGATACAAATATAAGGTAAATAATATTGATAGACGTAATTGCACATTCCTTTTGGAGCCATGGAAGAGTTTTTTCCCCTGCAGAGCGTGGGAACCTCCCTGCCTCTCAGTGGTCACAGTGAATCATGGGTGGCCAGCTGAACAGGAGACAGCGACACACAGAGACATGGTTCACCAGGAAGTTCACAGTCTTGTTTTTTCTACTCCCTGGGCAGGTATTTCTGGCACCATGCCATATCTTGTGTGTGTGTGTCTCCACTCGCTTCTGACCCAGGGAGACGACTGGTCCTGTCATCGAAGCCTTTGATCCTGTCTGCATCTCTCCACTGAGGACTGTGATATTTTCCCCTGCATTCCCTGACTCTTCCTGGCTGGGGAAGCGTAAATCCAGGGTAATTACCCATTTGAGTTGGCTCCTGCCTGGAGCTTGGTGTCTGTCTCAGTGGCGTTGTGACGTGTGGTGGTCGAGAGTCACTTTGTGCCTCCCCCGCACCTCTCTCTCGGTGCCTTTCTTTCACCTCGTTCTAGCCACTGCTTAAGAAGATGCCGAAGCAGGAAAGATGGCTCCGTGTGCAAATCAGCCGCTGGGCAAGCCTGACAACTTGAGCTCTTCCTCTGCTCCCAAATTTCTCCTTCTCTGATTTTTTTCTTTCTTTCCTCTGCTGCCAGCCCCTCCTGTCCATTCTCCTGCCTCGCTACTGGCCGTTCAGCTCTTTATTAAATCAATCAGGTGTTTTCGACAGGCATAGTAACACAGGGTCCCAGAGTTAAACAAATGCAGCATAAAAGAATGCAACCCATCTTTGCATCATTAAACAAATGTTCCACAACATATACACACACACACACACACACACAGACCACGACAACACTAGTCAATACCAGCACAGTATATATGACTTTGAAGAAATTCTAAAGAGGGGGTTGGCTGACTGGCTTACTGAGCGCTCCCTTCTCAGAAAACAGTGAGAGCATGGTTGAGCATATTTGAGAGGTGATATTCCACACAACGACGAAACCCAAGCACTACTCCCTGATGGAGAGAGAGAAGGGTGAGGAGAGCAGCTGGCTGCTCCAGACCTCTAAACTGCCAGTGGTGACCTGTGGTCCTGGTTCCTGGTCCTCCCTGGAGCGAGAATGAATGTTCTCAGAGCCAGGGATACCTCTTCCCTGAATGCCTTGTTCTTACCCCACAGTGACAGGGAGAAAGAGAAGACGCAAGGCGAGTTCCTTACAAACTGAGCAACCAAAGTGGAGTTTTCTTTCGTTTGTTTTGCCTTCTTAAAGTTTCTTTGCATTTTTCCATGCTCTGAGGTTTCTTGAGGGGTTCCCTGTGGGTAGAGGCCGCCCTCCCTGCCTTGCCTGTGGCACGGTGAGCTGCTTCTGGGCATCTACACAGCTGCCTGCAAGCCAGGTTTCTCGGAGGGACTAGTGTCATGACCCTTGGTCTTGCTCAGTCTTTACCGTATTCTGCCGTGAAGCTTGTTCAGGTGAGTGTTGTGATGGACGGGGTGGGGGTGGGGGAACTCATTGCTGTTGAGCTGGTTTTCCCTTAGCTGGGAACACTGGGAGTCAAGCACCTTCCCCTTACCTGCTCCCTCAGCTTCCATGTAGGAGAAGAGATCTTAGCCAACGCTGGCTGCAGTAGAAACTTAGGTCCTGGTTCTGGAGGCTAAAAGCCTGGGAGCTGGCACAGCCAGCCATCCTGGGTGGCTTCTTGTGAGACTGCTCTTCCTGCTTGTAGACAGCCATTCTGTCTTCTCATGTGGTAGAACAAGCTCCAGCCTGCTCCAGGGTCTGTTGTACATGACCCTGACTCGTTCTGACAATTCTACCATCACAACCTCATCACCTCCTAACCTACAGGCTCCACCTCCTACTTCTCCCACCCCACTGGGGATTCCAGCTAAGGCTCTGGGGAGAGACTGTCCTGGGTGAGGACTTACACAGTTAAGCAGCCAATTCAAGGTCATGAGACTCTAGGCTGTGGATTCTCATTATTTCTCATTATTTTGGATTGGTTGGGGCTAATCAGTGGGTTGGACTTTTCTTCCTCTGTTCTTAGCTTACATAATAAAGATGCTCTGGGCAACCCATAGTGCCCTTGGGAAATTCTGGATTTTGCTTTAATCCATATGTAAAGGGGTGGGGGGAATGGAGACCGGAATCTTGAAAGGGTTTGTGGTCTCTTAACTGTGTAGCACCTGGTAATGAGAGGGAAATTCCCTTGAGACAGGCTGCTTCCCCCATAGGTGCCTGTGGCTGCCTTGGTCCATCCACCTCTTTTCTGCCTTGGACAAAACCCAAACAAAGAAAAAAATGAAAATCCAAAAACGAAAGCCAAATGGAGCAGTGATGGGACCTGCTGTGTGTGTTCCTTGGGATGGCTGGGGCTTGCTCAGAGTATCAGCCCAAACTTGCCAGGGCAAATCGAGTCCCCAGCTGCGCCTTCTGGGACTTCTTCCATCAAAGCATCATCTAAGTGGAACTTGGACTTCTAGGCCAGACATTGTTTTTGGTTTCTTTTTTTTTTTTTTAAAAGAACTTACTTTTTTCTATTAAAAAAAACATAAATAATACGTTGTTCAAGTCCTTTGGCTACTTAAGCCAATACTTTTTTTTTTTCTCTAGCCAGATCTAGGGGCAATGGCAGTTTATAGGACGCCAGTAAGGTTGGGGTTTCCTTTGATGGGGGAACAGCTTCCCAGGCAGTGGGTGCAGTAAAGAGAAACGCAAGTCCGAAAGAGAGGTGTGCAGTTACACAGGCGGACGGGCCAAGGAGATGGTCTGGCTGCCAAGTGGATGGGAGCCCGGGTCTTCAGGTTTTCATGTGGAGAATTGGAACAGGCAGGAGCCAGGCTCTGGCCTCCTGGCGCCAGGAGCACCGAGATTTCTTTTCCTTTCAGGTTGGGCAGTCTGAGAGAGGAGGTGGGTGCACGGGGGTGATTCCCCTGCCAGCTAGCGAATACCAGCACCTGACTGCGTCTGTGTCGCGAGTGGGAGGGAGGGCATAGGCAGATGATCCAATGTCTCTCTTGTTCTTGGAGTAGTGAGCAATCTTAGTGTGAACGGTGGCTGCAGAGACCAGAGGTTCCTACAGGTGGGTACAGGTTGGAGGAGGGCTCTGAGCGTCCCCAGGCCAGCACTGCCAGCTTTCCCATGCTCGGGTTGTATTCCAGCAGTCTAAGCTTGGTGGCTGTAAGCACATGGTTGAATCATCTCTGGATTTCATTTCCATATCTGTAAGAGGAGAGTGGTTGAGTATGTGTCTCATGCAGTCATTATGTGGATTGAATTGTTCCCAGATGAAAAGAGAAAGCCCTCTCTGCTCCTGCTTCTGCGTGTAGGGCAAGGTCCTATGGTCGTGATGGGAGGAGAGATAGGCGCTGGGACTGTTGGGATCCTTGCTGATGCTGGGGATGGGGGGGGCAACTTTTTATCTCCTCCTTGGAGTAGTCTCAGTGGGTAGCCCAGGTGGGCTTGGAGTTCACCCTGTAGTCGAGATTACCCTTGAATGCGGTCCTCCTACTCAAGGCTCCCAGGGTTACAGGCTTGGACCACCGTGCCTGGCTAGACTTTCTTAACTGAACCACTGACGGTTCACTGTCTATTCCTTATAACCCATGTGTCTCAGTGCTGCTTTGCTGCTAGGGTGGGAACTCACTGGAGGCCACTCCCCTGCAGACCTTCAGATGCATTGCACACAGTAGGTCTTCCATGATTTTTGTTTTTTGAGGGGACTATGGGTCGTTGAAAGAGGGGGGAAGCAAGCGAGTAGAGGTGATGTGGTGGCAGAGGTTTTACAACTAGCTCTCCAGGAAAACAATAATCTGCTTTTTTTTTTTAATGCCAGTTTTGCCAATTTTCATGGTGTAACTATTTCTACCATGACTGGTTTCAAGCAAGCAATGCTATCGTGTTGTGCTCGGTGTTGGGTTGCAGTACACACGGTAGTTCTAGGACAAGCCAGGTCCCGCTTAGTCCTGATGGGTGAAGGCATAAGAGGGAAGGAAGAGCCAGTCCATTGAGCAGTTATGATGACAATGGCAACCACAGGGTTTATTGAGAGCTTGGATTCTGCCCCGAGTCCCTCCTAGTATTCCTCTGGCCAGAAGTGGATCCCCTGATCTTCGCTAGCTGCAAGGGAAGTTTGTAAATGGGGAGCGACGGTGCTATGATTTGTTAGACCCTCAGTGTGTCATCGCTCAGGATAGGACCCCTTTGCTTAGACCCTCAGTGTGTCGTGGCTCAGGATAGGACCCCCTGTGTCCCTGAACACAAGCAGATTCCTGCTAGCCAAGGAAAGGGCTGTTGCTTGAGCAACCAAGAGTCTAAAAGACCCAGCTGTTCATAGACTGTTTTTCAACCTCAAAATTGCCTTTCCTGTCAAGCTAACGAGTCCCACTGTTAACCAGTGTGATGAAACCTCCACCTGCCTTCCTCCGTTTCTGTGGCTTCCACTGTAGATAGGGTAAACAGACCTGGCCCCAGAGAATGGCCCGTTTTCTCATGCAAACAGATCCCAGCTGCAGTGATGAAGAAGGCAGGAAGAAGGGACGATAAGTGTTTGGCAGAACAGGATTGCAGCAAGCATCCAGAAACACAAACACGGGCATTCCTTGTGCAAATCTAAGTGTGGCCTGGGCTGTGCCATCCCACCTGCCTCCTAGGTGTTTATGGTCAGAGTGAGGGGCAGAGGGTAAGAGGGTGGGGTGCCTCCTGTGTAACCTCTCCCTGAAGGTCATCCCCCTGCATGAGCTTCTGGGGCTGCTCACAGCTCAGCCAGTTCTGATGACCTTCCCAAAGGCGTAGAATAAAAGGAAACTTGGAAATTGGGACCAACACGGAAGAGGAATGGGCTACCCTGTCCTGAGGGCAGTCGCGTAGTCTTAGCATCATCCAGAATTTTGTAGATTTTACACTCAGTGTCCTCTCTTGAAAAACCAAAGAAGTGATTGATGGGTTTGTCCCCATTAGAAACACAATGAAGGAAGACGCTGCAGAAGAACTGAAGGGAGGGGACAGATGCTCTGCCAGAGGGGGTAGTGATGCTCTGAGCTTTCTCCCGCTGGAGTGGGGAGCTGTAACCCTGGAAGACGCCCTCTGTGTTCAAGTACACACTGCAGCCGAGAGGAGCTATGAACAAGAGGCCACACTGCAAAACCACTGCAAGCTGGACATTGGGAGCCAGAGCATGGTCCCCCTTTGAGCCTGAGAGCTGTTTGTCAGACCCAGTTTGAAGGCGTTCTCACAGCCGTTCTGAAGTGACGCCAGAGAAGCACAGGCTGGAGGTGACCATCCTTGTGAAGTCTCTACCTTTTCCTCCACGGCCTGTGTCCCCACGTGGACTTGACATAACACATAACATTGTGTTGTATGTACGGGTTTTCAGTCTGATCTTTATGCAGACCCCGAAGTGCTTGCCAGTTCTGTGGCTATTGTCACCCAGGCTGGAGGGAGATGGGGCATGAGTTTTTCTTGGAGGACCGGGTTGTGCACTTCCTAGGTTCTGCAGGCTCCCGGGTCTCTGCTCTGGTGTCTCAGCTGTAGCCGTACATCAAAGAGCAAACATGGAAGATGCTGTCCAGAGTTGCCGTTTGCAGAAGCAGGCAGCAGGGACGATCGGCCCTCAGGCCATTTTATGTCGCTCTTGGTGTCTAGCGGTTGTAGGTGGAATGAAATATTGATCATAACATGTTTCGAATTTTAGCACATTGCTTTGCTGAAAGATACGTCTCTCTCTGAAGTCAGAATTGGGAGTTAGAGGGGCAGCATACTCTTTCTCCCGTGATAGTGAGCTAGCCAAGGGGTAAAGGAGGCAGAAAAGGTTTTTGTGTATGTGTTTGTTATATGTACACGCCCGATGGCTTGTCCTTTGGTTTCTCTGTTACTGTAGCGGGCATCTTTTATGGTGGCCTCTGGCTGAAGCTTAGCTGGCCCTGAGTCTGTACTAGGGCCTTACTTCCCCAATTTCTTCTTTCTAGCAGTCTGAGGGGAAAAAGAAAGAAGAGGAGAGAAAGTGAATGTTCGTGGTCCCAGCTGAGACAAGCTCTAGCGTATTTCTTCGGAGCTTTTAGGCTCTGGTCTTATTCAAAGGCTGCCTACTCCAGCTCCCTCCATATGTGGCCTGCTTTCCAAGGCTGTGGGCATGGCTCTAGCTACCTACTGTAGCGCTGTAGTGTGGGTTGCTCTCCTGTAGCCTGTCCGCCTAGACTGGCATGGCTCTATTACAAAAGGAAAGTACTTTCCAGTTTTACAGATGGGATTTCCCAGAGGAAGTGTGGGATCAGGATGACTGGTCTTAGACCCCATTGCAAGATCAAGGTCTCCAAGCACTGATAGTGTTATTTTGGTTGGGGGGTGGAGTGCGTGGAGGCGGGCTGTCCTTCACCGAGCATCCTGTGGCTGCCTGTGTTCAGAACCACGAAATGGGCATGTGGTGTGAGTTGTGAAGCTTCAGGAGCTAGAAGTGCTGCTCTTGTAGCTGGGATGCCCAGATTCAATCAATCTTATATTTTGCAAACGCGACAAGCTTCTTCGCGCCTTCCTCCTCCTTGGCCCATGCCCTGCCAGCGTGATGCAGCCAGGCTCGATGAAGAGGCAGGATTTACATATTCTGCTAATCTCGGCTGTCTTGATTCCTCGAAGTGATCTGGTGGTGGGGAGACCTCGCAAGTGAGAAGAGTATTTTTAACCACGCTCTGTAGGGTTGATAGCCACTTAGGGACTTGTAATGGAATCTGGAGGTTCATGGGAGGCTGAGGGGAAGCCATGAGGGATGGAACAGCTCAGGCTGGGAGCTCTTGGGTGTTAACAGCTGAGGGGCCATTTGATGCTGAAGGAGACCCACCTTCTCCTTCGCCTTGTGATAGCTGCCAGTCAGCGGCATTATGACTGACACCTTGCCTGTCTGGCACAGGAGGCCCCCCGGACGTCTGGTTGTTAAAAGGGGTTAGAATTGAAAACCTGCTGTGCAAAGCATTAGTTCTCTTATTCATTCATTCAATCATTCATTCATTCATTCATTCATTCATTCATTCATTCGACAAGTGTTTTGGTGTGGGGGCAAGAGGGTGTCTAATTTTCTTGTGGAATGCCTGCCTCATCAGGCCGTCTGCTAAGTGGTGGATGCTGGGTAGGTGGATCTGGGGTTGGCTGAGCCTCAGCGTTTCTGAGTTGCTCCTATAGGTGCTTCTGCTGCTCCCAGCGGCCACACTTGAGTCACGGGACCCGAGATGTCATGCCACTTTGGTGTGACAAGATGAAAATAGGGGCGTGTTCTTGCCTTACGCCTTGCTCCCCCATTTTCCCGCTGGCTTTTTGCTTAGCTTTCTTTGTTTCATTCATAGCTCAGAACTGCCAGATGCCCCAGAAAAACTTTTCCTTCCAAATTTAAAGTAAGTAGCTCCCCGATAGACTGTTTTTTTTGTTTTTGACTTTTCTCAGTGTTTGGCCATTTATCTATTTACTTTATTATCACTTTGTTGATGCTGCTATAACAAAATCCCTGAGACTAGGTAACTTATAATGAAGTTTATGCAGCTCATGTTTCTGGAGGCTGAATCCAAGAGCACGCGGTGCCAGCCGGCATGTGACGATGGCAAAGGCCTTCCTGCCTGGTAACTGAAGACATCATCACATGGTCGGATGGAGGAAGCCTGCCAGCTTCTGCATTCATTCCTGCCAGCTTTATGTGGTCCGCTAGAGGCCAAAGGGATGGAGCCGTTCAGTCCCCGGCTTTTATCTTTCAGGATTTCAAGCCGAATAAGTGACTTTTCTTGAGGTAGTCAGCTCTGGATATCCTGTTAAAGTAACAGCAAACAACGCAGTGCAGATGCCCAGTCTGTCCACTGTTCCCTACAAGACCAGAGGAAAAGGGAGCTTGAGGCAGCACTGGGCTTTGGGATGGGCTGAGGTGGGGTAAATAGGCTAATAGAAAACCCAGATTCTGGTTTTGAAGATGGCTCCTCAGGCAGGTCACGATGTCTGCTCTTACTCCTGACAACCTGAATTTGATCCTTGGGACCCCCATGGCAGAAGGAGAGAACCTACTTCCCAGAGCTGTCTTCTGATGTACAGGTGTGGGCCGAGGCATTTGCATGTCCACACTGATACATGCAAGCATATACACACACACATGTGATGAATGCATGCAGTCAAAAAAAGGGAAATCAGTAGATGTGTGGGGTGGAATGGGAGCCACAAGAACGGAAGGATGGAAAAAATAGAGGGAAAATCTGATTTCTGAACTGTGTTTTTTTGACGTAATAGACGAAGACGGAGGACTCAGAGCAACAGCTGGTTTGAGTCTTGGCCTAATTGCTCCTAACCAATGAGCTCTGGAAGGGGTTACTCAGCCACCCTGAGACCCCTGCAGCTGTGCAGGAGAACCTGGGTTCTATCTCAAGCTGTGACAGATAGCATTAAAACGCCTGTCTTCCCCAGAGCCAGCTCTCACTCCACTGAACAGCTTGTCCCTCAGGCAGATGGAGCTGGCAGAAAGCCTGTCCTTCAGAGCTACAGGTGGAGTGCTGGCAGTCCCACAAAGACAGCCTCTGGGAGTCTACTGCCCAGCTGCTGGCTGGGTAGGGGGTCCTGATGGGCAGAAAGGGGGGTGGTGCCTACTGTGAGCTGAGGGCGGGGAATCCCAGGGATGGAGGTGGGATAAAAATTCGCCACAGTCAGAAACTAGAGCCCTTGACAGCACTCACGGATGGCTCCACTCCCTGGGATCCCAATGCTGCTGAGGCTGGGGGATGGACACAAATGGGTCTTGCAAGGGACAAGAAAGGCCTTCCTGAAAGAAGGGGCTCAAGACAGGGTCTCAGGAAACCAGGGCTGGCTTCAGATTTGCCATTAACTGAGAATGACTTTGAACTTCCTTTAATCTTTTTAAAAATTTATGTGTATATAAGTGTGTGTGTGTGTGTGTGTGTGTGTGTGTGTGTGTGTGTGTGTGTGTGTGAGCACACCTGCCCAAAGAGGCCAGAAGAAGAAGACGTCAGGTCCCCTGGAGCTAGCGTTGCAGACAGTCGTGAGCCATCCAGTGTGGGTGCTGGGATCTGAACTTGGGTCCTCTGGAAGAGGATCGGGGGCTCTGAACCACTGAGCTATGCCTCCAGCCCCAGCCTTGAACCTCTGAGCTCTCTGCTTTTACCTCACAAACACTGGGGTTATATCCACTGCTGCCACAACTGGATTATGGAGTCCTAGGGATTAGCCCAAGACTTCCCTATGCTATCTGGGCAGGCAGTCTGCCGACTGAGTCACATCCCCAGCCCATAGCCAGTGCCTGTTTCCCGCTGGTTTTCGTGAGCTAGTGTTACCTATAGCACCAGAGTGGTGCGAAACCCCTTCCACTGAGAGCTCAAGAGACCCTATTCCCCGTGACAACTTGGAAAGCGATGGAGCTGCGATTTTAAGCCAACTCTGTCTGCAAAGTTTTCCTTCCTTCTGCACCCTGTGAGGGGGCAAATAAGAAGGGGCTTCTCCGTGACTCAGGGCGGGGGGAGGGGCAGGTGGGGTCTCCCACTTCCCAGAGCCACACAGAGGGTGTCTCATCTCTCATGGTTCTGGAGGGTAGACTGTTAAAGGCTGGCTCCTCCTTAGGCTCTGAGGAAGAACACCTCATTCCCAGCCTTTGCTGGATGCTGGCACTCATTGGTATGTCTTGGCTTGTAGACGCCCTCCGAAGTTCTGCCTCTGCCATCACGTGGCCCGATGTGATGCTGTCACCGATGTATGTACTAGGTCAGAGCCTAGCCATACTTGCCACAGTGAGCCAGGCCTCACCGTCCCCAAAGATCCTCTGATGGTGGAGGCAGGAAGGAAATTGATTCTCGCTGTGTTCACACTGGGGAGGAGCCTAGCAGCCCTGAGGGGCTAGCGATAGTCACAGCTTATACAGCAAGGGATGCGGGCTTGTGTCGCTGGCCACATTGGCCAGGTAGAAGTGCCTCGTGGCCATATGCTGCTGCTGCCCAGGATCTAGTTTTGAACCTTGTTTGATGTTTATCCAGGAGCCAGCTGTCTCTGGAATCCACGAGAACTGTAGGAGACAGTGACTTTGAAGCAAAGGGAAGGCAGAAAGGATGGAGCTGATTAAGACGCTGGCTCAGGGCGATGGCTGCAGGCTTCTGGGTGCGTCCTTGTGGTGGACAACCAGAATGATGATGTCCCTGGGAACAATGAAAGTCTCCCACCATGGATAGAGTGAAGTCGTAGAGTGTTTGCCTAGTATTCACGAGGGCCAGATTCCCCAGCACCGCAGAAACCAAGCATTATAACACATGCCTAAGATTGAAGCCTTTGGGGTAGAACAGGAGGGTTAGGGGTTCAAGATCACACTAAACTCCATAGTGTTTAGGATTATGTAGTTCTAGTATAGTGTTATATACATAGGGTTAGGTTATGTAGCGCATGGGGCTAGTCATCTTGTCTCAAACAAGACAGTAACAAACTGAAGAAACAACAAAAAGACAAAGTTCTCCAGCATCTCTTATCTTGGCGTCTCCAGCCTCAAAAGGGAAGGGTACCAGCTCCCGAGCTACAGACTACAACAGTAGCTGATACATCTGCGTGCAAAGTTGAGCAGGCCTCTGACCCAAAGTTTGCCATAGTAATAGAACCAAATGCCAAGCTTTGGTCCTGAGGTGAGCTGCCCACCGGGCATCTGCACGACCAAGGGAGAGCCAGTGCTCTTTAGAAAATGCAACCTTGGAGACCTAGCAACATTGTATTCTCACACGACTGACAGGACTGACGCCTCTGTGTCCCAATCTCCCTCTGCCCACAAAGATGCCAGTCATTAAATAAACACTCTCCTCCCCCTTCTCAGAATGACTGTATCTTAGTTAGATTCCATTTACAGGGAACAGTGCTTGTTATCGAATAAAGCTGCACACGTAGGTCCTGAGAAACACATGAAGACAGCGTCTCAGGGACACACCGTTCAAGCCGCAGGAGTGGGAATGGCCATTCCCGGTTATATACCTGAAGGATTCTAAGTCGGTAATGCCCCAGCGATGTTTGAGCATCCCTCCTTATCGCGGTACTCTGCACAGCAGCTGAGAAACAGAATGAAGCTAGATTTCCACCTAAAGGTGAGCGACAGAAAAGAGAACGTGGCGCAGAGGCTCAGTGGATTTTATTCTGCGGCGAGGAGAAATGAAATTGGGAAAGTTGCAAGGAAATGGATGCAACTGGTGATCACTTGCACGAAGCAAAATGTGCCAGACCCAGAAAGAGAAATACTGCAGATTTTTTCTCATTTATGTGGCGCCTAGATTTAAGTGCGTGTGTGCGTGTATGTGCGCATGCGCGCGCATGCGTGCGGCTCAACTGGTAAAAGCACCCTCCACATAAACAGGGCTTGACAGACTGAGTTCCACCCCTGGGACCTGCACAGAGGCAGGAGGCAAACTCTGACCCTACCAAGTTGTCCTTGGAACACGCAGGCACACCTTAAAGAGAAGTAATAGAAGGAGGAGGATGAGCCCTTGAGGCAGGGAGCACTTGAAGGAAGCAGAGGGGAGGCTGAGTGGGGGGACCAGAGGAGATCAGGAAGTGGGGGGAAGGGGAGTAGATGGTAGACGTGCTGAAGTAGTGGTGTGGAGGTCAGAAGTGCGTGGTGACGGCAGAATGTGGGTGATGGGCTGTGGGTAAGAGGGGCCGGAACCGTTGTGAGGGTTATGTGGAGGTTTAGAAGTGAGGTAAGCACGACCTGCCCTGGACCACTGCCAGCTGAGGTGACTTCAAAGGACTTCATCGGTGGAGTGGGTGGAGCTTCTTCCGGAAGGAAGGGGGCATCTTTTATGCAGGGCATAGAGAGTTCATAGAGTGAACAAGCTGGTTCGCTTTTCCAAGGAAGGAGCCCAGATCGGGGGCAAGGAGGGCCAGGAGAGGTGTAGGACCCAGGTCACACCATCTGGGGACTCTGGGTTCTTCAGATGCTTCCTAGGGAATTAAGTGGATCCATTTCTCTTGAAGCATTCTCCTGCTCTAAGTTCAGTTTCTGGGATTCCAGCAGACCGCCTCAAGGACTCACGGGGGAGGTTGGTCATACGTGGAGAAAGGCTGTCAAAAGGAGGTCTCCTTTTTGACAGGGAGGGGATTTCAGGGCAGGGACGGCTGATGTGGAGGCCAGAGCTGACATGCAGTGTGACTCCATCCAGGCTACCATGGGGCCAGCTTTGATGGGCCTTGGTAGCCTTCTCTGGGGGTTGTAGCCACTGCTCTTGTAGATACCCATGCAAGCATTCCTTACCAGCATTTCAATCTCTACCTTCACAAGGTGCCCCTGGGCCCCTGCACCTTCTCCATCATCTGTGGTAAACAGAGTGGGAGAGATGTGCTTCAGCGGTGGCCACGCCAGGCAAGGCACGTGGACCCCTTGTAACTTCAGATAAACAAGACGTCTTAGGACCAAGCTTCTGAAGCCCCTTCCTTGTCCCCTCTTCTGCTCTTGTCACGATGGTTTGTTTTTCAAGGGAAAGGTGGAGGGGCCAAGGGTTCCCAGTTCTCGGAGAGAAGCCAGGCTGTCATTTCCTTTAGAGTGGGGACCTTCATGGCTCACCCCTGGAGAGTGACGGAAGGAGCTCTATTGTGTGGTTGTCCTTCGGGCTCTTCAGATGGAAACGCCTGACTCCTCTTCCTCGGGTTCCACATGATTCAAGGCTTCTCTGTGGGCAACTCTTCTTCAGAGGAGTAGTTAGTCACGAACCCGTCATAACATGCGGGGATGTTCTCCATCCAGGCTTTTGGCTGGGAACAGATCTGGTGGCGGTTTCTGGGGGTAGGCCGGAGTCCCGAATCCTGTGTCCTCAGTGGGAGGGAGGAGTTGGCGGTTCTTCAGTATCAGGAGCAGGCAGGCTCGGGAAGTGGCCTGCTGGGTTTCTGTGATGCTGTGGACACCCTCTCTCTTAGCGCTCCCAACACCTGTGGTGCTTGCTCCCTCAACTGTGTACTCAAGGACTTTGTGTGTGTGTGTGTGTGTGTGTGTGTGCGCGTGTGTGTGTGTGCGTGCATGTGTGTGCACATGTGTGTGTGTATGTGATTCTATTTCTGGTCTGTTAGTGTTTTTTCTTTTGAATCTGTGTCCTCGGAACCTGGCACGATAGTTGACCCGCAGCAAGAGCCTCACAAATGAGCAATTCTGCCGCTTGTTTCTTGGGCACTTGGCCCCCGTGGCCAGGTCCACCTCAGGCTCTGAGGAGGTAACAGTGTGATAATCAGACAAAACTCTGTCCCAGAGAACTTCCGTCTCTGAGGGGAAGTCAGCTTTGTAAGTTAGCACTTTCCCAGTGTGTAACCTGACTTTTGCTGGGGTAAGAGTACCATTGCCAGTGTTAGTGACGGCGGGAAGATTGCCTTAGAAGGGTTAGCAGAGGAAGCCCTCTCTGAAGAGGTAGTTTTGAAGCAGGGACTAAGTAGGTGAAGGGTAGGCCAGCGTGTAACCTGTAAGCGGGAGTGAGTTCATCACGCTGAGGGAAGGGTGGGACTAGATTGCAATGTGGGAAGCGATTGAGGGGTGGATCCTTTAGGGTCTCAGTACTGTCTTACTTACCTTTCTACTACCAGGATAAAGCCCCCTGACCAACTGGGGCAACTTCTACAACACTGTTGAATTGAGCTTATGGTTCCAGAAGGTTAGAGTTCATGATGGTGGACCAAAGCAGAGCTAAAGGCTTCTGGTGGCAGGAGGTGGTAGAAGTAGCCCCCAGTCGCAGATGCCACTCAACTTCCATCCTGGGATGTTCTTTGAGGTAGCCTCCGAGGCCTCTGTGTTTTCTGAGACTTTATAGATTGACGTGAAATTGCCAAAGTCCCAGGAAGCCCCAGCAGCCTCCATCGTCAGGGCTAGAGGAGCCCTCGGAAGACGGGCACAGAAAGTGTAGTAGCTGTGGCATAGGGGGCATTCAGTTAGCTGTGATGCAGCTGTCAGTGCCTTATTCTCCTTGGTCTCTTGGGGTCTTTTCCTGGAGCAGGTGAGGCTGGTCCCTGGGCTGGGCACACCGTGAGGAGGCAAAAATGGAGGCAAGAACCCGAGGCTTCCTGCTCTTGGTGAACAGCTTCCTGTTCTCATCCCTCCCTTAAGTTCTGTCTCCAACACCTTAGCAGCCATTGCTGTCTCTTGTGTGAAATTCTCATTTTTTTTTTTTGAGTTGCACAGAGGTGATTTGTCTAGAAAATGAAAGCTGCTCAGACTGGAAATAATTTTAGAATCTCACAGCCATTATTACTGTGACTCAACGGCTACATAGAAATACTTATTTTTTCATGCTGGGAAGCCATTCCTCATCCCATCAGGTTTTGGGCTGAGGAGAAACTGCACCAAGGCCACCTGCGGGCCTGCAGCTTTCAGGGAGCTTTGGGTGTGGTGTTCAGGAGATTTGTTCAACAGCCACACAGCTACCCCCCCCCCAACACAACCCTTTCCTCCATTTGTTGCAAAGGTAATCCTTTGAACTTTGTAACTCATTGTTCCCGACTTTAAACCTTATAGGCCTCTGGAAGAGATCATAGGAAGAACTCACCTAAACTTGCCAAGTCCCTCAAAGAGCACACAATAACTAGAAACTGCTGGATTTGTTTAGAGGAGCAGAGAGGGCAGGCAGCTCTGGTACGATAATAAAATACCCTATTGGATAGGGACCATGAGTGACCAGAGTCTCTTCCTCCTTAATTGGTCGTCCAGAGAAGGTACTGTGCACCATCGACCCGAGAGAATGCCCCATTCTGTTTGCTAACACATGGGGTTCTGGGACTGAGGGCGTCACAGGCCACCAGGCTGAGGAGCGTGCAGGTTGTCTGAATCTGGACTGTTATGTCTGAGATGAGGCAATAGATTGGAAGAGCCCAGGTGAGGAATTTGGGGTCCTAATTCCATGGGACCTCTCAAAGCTTTCCAACCTGAATCTCCGGGAACCACCGGCACCAGCTCTTGTGGGCCTTGTGGCAGTCAGGGGTTTGGGGACATAGGTGGGATCTGGAGGTACCGTTGGCCCCGCCGTGTCTGCTCCCTTTGGAGGGTCCCACACAGTGCAGCTCCGTGTCCTGCAGCATCGTTCCTGCTGGGAGAAGCATGTATACCAAGGCCCTCGGTCATCTGAGCAGCCTTGCAGCACATCCTGCTAAATGACTAAACAGACAGAAGCAGTTGACGGTCTCCGCTCTAACACAGCTGTCTGCCATGGAGCAGACACATCCCCTGCATCCGCATGGTTGTCACCTCAAGTGAGAAAAGTATCGAGTGTGCACTCTGGAGCCGATTCGGCAGAACTGGATTAAGGCAGACGGCTACCCCGCCACATACAGCCAGGAGATTCAGTTTTCTCAGAGTCGGGCTTGGGCATGTGCCCCCACCCCCATGCCTGTTTACTCCTTTCTCCATCACTGCCTTCCTAGTTGTTGTTGTTGTTGTGGTGGTGGTGGTGGTGGTGGTGGTGGTGAAGAAGGCTGACTCAGCCAGAGCATTTCACAGGCCGCCCCCTTCCTCTGGTAGTGTGTGAGCGGCTGGGACTGTTACCATCTGCAAACCCTTCACACTCTAGGACATTCTCTTCTTACCTCGTGGTACCGAGCTTCTTGTCATCGCTATGGCCCACCACTGTGTTGTCATCAGGACGTAACTCAGTGGACTAGGGTGGAGGGGGGTGGTAGTGAGATGGGGTAATCTCAGAAAAGAGAGCCCTTTCTTGCCATCCTCTGAAAAGACCGTGCCAGGCATTTTATGGTAGGCGTGCAGCAGTGAGGAAGAGGTGTTCATGCACTTGGAGGCTCACCATTTTGGCAGGAATTGACAAGAACATAGGTGGTGATGATGATTGGAACTGGGTGGAGGATGTGCCAATCATCCTCTGTGTACTTGAGACCCCCGAGTCCCACCCTCAACCCCAATAAGCGTGTTTGTTGAGCACACAGAACATACAAGCAGCTGTTTGTGACATGGAGGATCCCCAGACGGCACATACAAGCCCTTCAGTCCCTGTGATCTTGGGGACTCTCGCTGAGTTCATCCACCAATGTCATCTAGTCAGTAGTGAGCCCACTGTTCTGTTCTCGAAGGACAAATGTTATTATGTTTAGTGAAATGTCTTCACTGCTGAGTGCCCTGTATCCAGGATCCACTACCACCCCCCTCCACCCTGTATGCTGCCCTGTCGTCTGGAACAGTGTGGTTTCATCAGAGAGGGACGTGGTTTGCTGAGGATTGCACAGTAGGAAGTAGCAACTCGATACCGAAGCTGGCTTGATTCTGGAAGGTTTTGACTCCTATCTTGGTTAGGGTTTCTGTTGCTGTGAAGAGGCACCATGACCATGCACTTCTTATAAAGGAAACAGCAGAGGAAACAGCCAGGAGCAGCATAGGGCCCGGCATCTGTGTGGCTGTCAGGTTCTGACTGACTGACACCTGCTAGCCAGGGAAGGCCAGAGAGCGCTTACTTTGCTCCCGAACTGCCTGGAGTCGGTGTGAAGGCAGGTGAAGGAGTGGGCGCCGCTGCCGGTTATGTCTAAGCCCACACAGGGGTGGCTCCTCCACTCTTCTTCCTAATCCAGTTCCCAGACCCAAGAGACGTTTAAAAAGCAGGATTCCCAAGCCTGAGGGCAGGGTTTGGATTGGGGGGGGGCTGTGAATCTGTGCTGAGCCGCTGGGCCATTCTGAGAGGGTATCCATGTTGGGGAGCCCTGGTCTGGACTCAGTGGAAGATCCAGAGGGATGGGTGTCTGTGGGTTCCTGCTAAGGTTCCACCTTTTATACTCAAACCAAAGATGGTGGACATGACTGACAGCCCCAGACACTCTGGGGACCTGGTTCCACCTCATTGGCAAACTGTCAGTTTGGTTGGATGTATCCCATACCATTTCTCACATTTAAAAAGAAATGTGGCAAAATATACGGAACTTAAAGCTTCCATTTGGGTGGGAGAGGTGGCTCAGTGGGTAGTGTGCCAGATTAGTGAATATATGTCTCTAATCCCAGTGTTCCCATGGCAAGATGGAAAGCCTGCTGGTCAGCTAGCCCCACTCACACAGCATTAGCCTGACGCACACAACGCAAACAGCAGCACCACAAAGGCGCCCTGCCTCACACAAAGCAGAACACCTGAGTTTGCCCTCTGACACCCACAAGTGCCCCACACATGCCCCACCCCCTCAGGTGGGCCCAACACACACACACTCACACACACACACACACTCACACACACACACACTCACACACTGAATGCTTACTAATAGCTTTCCACTGACAGTGGACAGAGTGGGGTCATCGGTGACAGGGCTCTGAATTGGTTGTCTCCGTTCTGGGTGTGAGGTGAGAAGCTTGCGTGCTGACACAGGTGAATGCAGAACTCTAATCCGCATCTAATTCTCCATCTCTACCTTTTTAGTGAAACAGGATGGTGAATCCATTGTCTGGTCAGTGCCCCAGGCAACTTCCCTTGCCTGCTTCCATCTCCCCGGGCAGAATAGAGGATGTGTGTCTGAGGCACACTAGCACCCCTGCTGTATACACACAGCGTCCAGGGTACCTGGGCCGGAGTCTCAGATGCCGCGATGTAAGGCCAACCTGGCTGAGAAGCGCCCGCACAAATGGGCCTTGTGCGCGTTCGAAGAGTGACTTCTGTGTCTGAAGCCGTGGGTCAACAGAAGCTCTGTAGACAACGCCTGCTACACATCTCACGCTGTTGACTCCGCGTAGCTGTGGCCATGGGTCTGTGGTTTTCAGGTTCTGAGGGGAGCCACAAAAGCCGGCCTGTTCACCTTGGAGCATCCTGCCCGTGGAATGTTCTTGAGTGTTGCTGCCGTGAAGGGAGGGTGTGAGTTATGGGAATCCCGGCCTCAGCCGGACAGTGCTGCCTGGCCCTCTTCACCGCTGTGGAAGGACACTGAGACCCAGTGCGGGGGGAGGGGGGCAGAGAGTGAGGACAGAATTGGAGGCTCTATTTGTCTTACCCCAGAGTTCCAGGGTGCCACTCTGTCGTGTCCTTTATCTTGGAGAGTGACCTGGATGTGAGCGGAGGAAAAGGATGGGGCTAAGGAGGCCATCAGAAAGCTCCCTGTGCCACCCAGTGTGCCCATCCCTATTCACAAGGGAGACCCCTTTCATTTCTAAGTGGAAATGTTGACTCTCGGACTCTCGCAAGTCTGGTCGCCTCACTCACCCACGTCCCCGGTGTGTTAAATCCCTGAACATTAGGTATTTCCTGAGGGGTTGTTTTGTGTCTGGCGCCACTCAAAAGAAGATACTAGAAGTAGCCTGGGCTCCCTATGAGAGGGAAGGGCATTGGGGGACCCTGGGTACCTCCTGAGCAGTGCAATAAATACTGTTGGATTCTTCTCTTTGAAGAATGAGGGCCAAGCCCTAGAAGAGCATCAGGCAGGCCTGTGCTTTATGCCCAGGGAGGGCCAGCTTCCCCCAGTTCTCCTGCTCCTTCCTTCCTGCACCCCCAGTAAACTGTGAATGCTTAGTCATGGATAGGGAATTAAGTCTAGGCTTGTCTCTGACCACCTTGCTTATATTAACTAATACTTCCCCTAAGAGGGGTCCGCGGCCTTCATCTTGTCCTGGGGGCTGGGGTGTAACTCACAGTCCCAAGATGTCCCGGCACAGAAATGAAATCTTTTCCGGCCTCACACGTCACATTAGGTCACTGAGCTTCTGTTCATATTTTTCTCTAACTCAAGGAGGCACACATTGTGTGACCTCTTTGTGACCTTGGGTGCATCATCGAACCTCCCTGGCCTTGGGTTTCTCCTCCACATAGTGAGAGGCAGTGGACATGGATGGAGCAGGCAGTCAGTGAGTCCTGAACTTGTTATTCTCAGCCCGTGTCTGAAGTGGGCTGTCTCACTGTTCTGTCTCACAGGAAGGTTCAGAAGGATGAATGTGTCCCAGCATGGAGGACTTGAGGTCCCCATGTAGGGTGTGGCACTTGGCTGTGTCCTCAGAACCCCCAGCCCTGAATCTGCTGCTGACTTCCCCAGCCAGTCTGAACAGCAGAGATGCTAATTCATTTGAATGACTCCTAGCCTCTGGCGGTAAATGCTCCATGCTTAAGGATATCGGGCAGTGCCAAACTCACCTGCTGCTTTTGTTCCCTCTGGGTCAGTCACACACTTTCTACTGGCTTTGATCATCCTGGGGTCCTGGAACTGTAATTGTAATTGAGGACCACAGATAGAAATCACAGAAAATCGGCCTTGAAGTAACCTGCCACTTTTATTGCAGAGGTTGAAAGAAAAATGCCCGATCTGCCAATACGATCAGGGAGTGTTTGCTTTCAAGCCCATTCAGTTATTGCATTAGGGACAGAGGCCAGAAAGCCTTGGGGCCATGGCTCTACTCATAGATTTGGGGGATAGAAGATCTTTAGTGGCTCTGTTAAGAAGGAAGACTCCAGGCGTAAGCCAGACTCTAAACACAGGTGGAAAATCAGGATGTACTTCTAGATTCGATGGACATTTCTGTGTTCCTTACAACCTTCCATTCTGGGCATAAGCTAGTTTGGGATGTGGGCTTCTCAAAAGGTGGGTTTGTAAATCACTTAGATTCCACATTAAGCTACTTGTTTCAAACACCTGGGACTCCAGCCTATTAGCAGGTCGAGTTTTAGACCCTCCAGCCATGCAGGCATGTGCATTGTGGGTGAATGAAGGGGTAATTGTGTGAACAGTCAACATTCTTGGAAAATGTGCAGCGGAGCCTTGCCTTCCGCTCTGGAGGGGACTCCTGTCTTCCTGGGAGTTTGAGGAGCATGAGCTTGTACTTGTTACAGCTTGTTTCCAGAATGTAGCTGGGCCAGGAGGGTTTTTGCCCAGAGGTGGCTACCTACGCCTCTGAGGTTTTCTTCTTCAGCTGGAAAGTCCTCTCCACTGAATGGGCTTGAACAAATGAGATTTTTTTTAAAGGTTCTTCCATACTTGCTATGAAAATTAAGATGAGTCTTTTTTAAATGAAAGCTATTTATTAAATTAGAAATGAAAGATAGATATCCGGGTTCCTTTCCTATCCTCCCTAGCTTTCTGTGAACCCCGGTGCTGTCCTGGTTTCCCCATCTGCACCCTTAAGAGACTGGGACCTTCCTTCCACCATCTTTCCTTGGTGGAGTCTCCTACACAGGGTACATCTTTCACTCCACTCTCTTGTGGGTGTTGGGTCCCACTCCCGAGGGTGCGGCCCTCTTAGCGTCTGCTGGAGGACGGCTCATGCCTGGTCAGGTGCAGACCACCTGGCGGTCACTGTCATACTCTGTAGTATGGCTGTACCTCTCCAAGTCCAGGCGGTGGACACCCGATGCCCAGGTAGAGTTCGTGGTCTGCGGGCCTTTGAGAGACAGTTAAGATTAGGTGACGTCATTAGGCTGGGGATCTCATCATGGCATTAGTGGCTTTATAGGAGGAGGGAGATCCTGAGCTAGCACTTCCATGCTGGTGTTACCATGCTACCCTCTGCCATGTTAAGATGCGGCATGAGGACCTCACCAGAAGCCAGGTCCAGGTCCATGCCAGCGCCCTGCTCTTGGGCTGTCCTGGCTCTCCAACCAAGCTATGTTAATTCTGTTCTTTAAGAATGGCCAAGGCATTGCAGAAATCAAAACAAAACAGACGAAGGCACAGAAGAGTAATATCTATTGAGATATTACTGCAATTCATGCCTACACAGGACAGCTATTCTCACATAGTTCAATTAAAATATTAACCAATTCTTTTTGTTTTGTTTTTCAAGATGGGGTTTCTCTGTGTAGCTTTGGAGCCTGTCCTGGAACTTACTCTGTAGACCAGGCTGGCCTCGAACTCACATAGATCTGCCTGCCTCCACTTCCCGAGTGCTGGGATTAAAGGTGTGCACCACCACCGCCATGGCTAAAATTTTAACAGATTTTTAAGACAGAGAAGTTTAAAAACTGAGAAGGTCCCCCCCACACACCGTGTGTGTGTGTGTGTATACGTGCATTTGTGTGCATGTGTGCGTGTGTATGTATCCCTGTGGATGTGTGCACATGTACATGTGTATATTCATGTGCAGAAGCTAGAGGTGGACCCTGGACATCACCCTGAGCAGAGCAGGTTGAGACAGGGCTCTCACTAACTTAGAGCTCTCTGATTGACTGGACTAGTTACCAGCAGGCTCCAGGAGATCGCCCTGTCTGTGACTCTCCAACACCATCACAGACAGTAGGCATCAGCGACTTAGGACCAGACCCGTTCTGACACACTGGCCGTTCCCACAGACAGCCTCTGGGCTTCCCATAGCTGTAGCAGATTACAGATATCTTATTGTTTGATGGCTTTTTAATTGGATTGCACAAATAGGCCCTGCCTAGCTGACTCGGAGGACTTTTAGTAGCTAAAATGTCCTTGTTACACAGAAAAGGGCCACCCCTTCAAGCCTACCACAGCGACAAGGAGCTTGGGCATGACTTTTAGATTTTCTGGAAAAATATCTGACTCTCCTTTGCACTTTACTGGCATTAAGCTTTTACATTTATACTTAAGGGGAATAAAAGTCTTCAAATGTTAAACATTCCCCTTGGGGAACTCACGATAGCTGTCTAAGGTTATTTTTGTTTTGTTTCTCTCTCTCTCTCTCTCTCTCTCTCTCTCTCTCTCTCTCTCTTCCCTATGCTTACTCCCACCCTGCTGCCTGGCTGCAGAGAGACTGGGCACCCAGGTCCAGTGGTATCTTGGATTCACAGGGAGGGAGGCAGCTGGCAACATGGGTGTGTTTAATAGGATGCAGCTGCAGTGGCCTGTCCCTGCTGGCCACACTTCAAGGAGGTTTGACACACAGCAGAGCTGTCCCTGGCCCCCCTCCATCCTTCTGTGGCTCTTCCCCATCACCCACTTTTATGACCTTCGCCCCTCCAAAGTCCCCAAGAGCAGCAACCAGGGCTATCTTCAAACATCCTGGGATCTTGAGATATATACCGTGTTCTCCTTCGCAGTCTCTTAGGGGCCAGAGGTGGGGATGGCTCAGTGTTAGGAGCAAGCCAGGCCCTGGTTTCCATCCCCCACCCTGCAGGGGATGTGGGGAGGAGGCAGACAGAGCTCTGGCTCAGAGGATCCCCATTTGGGGCTGCAGATCATGTTTTGGTTTTCTTTGGGGGGCTTCCAACCCTTTGTTTAGAACACGGCTTTTAGTTACATCCTTAGCACTGGATCTGGTGTGAGGTTGGAGTCGTCATAACGAAGAGTGTCAAAGCCGCTCCAACACCACTTTTATTTATTTTGGCTGGCTTGCATGTATGTCTGTATCCGTGAACTCAAGTGTATGTATCGGTGAGCTCAAGTGTATGTATCGGTGAGCTCAAGTGTATGTTTGTGTCAGTGGGCTCACGTGTATGTCTGTATTGGTGAGATTCTCATCTCCTATTTGAATTCTGATTCTCTAATTCCATTTTTATGGTTTTGCTTCAGGATTTTTTAAAATTATAGTAGCATGTTGAACTCATTAGTAATATACCATTATTTACTAAGATAGACTTAAGAGGACTTTAATTCATGACTTATCCCTCTAACTTTGGCCATCTTAGAATGTTTCCAGTATTTAACTAGTAGAAAGAAAATACAGTAATGAGTATGTGTGAATGCTTGTGTGTGTGTTTATGTTTAGACCAGAGGCTCAACTTCAGGAGTATTCCTCTAGAGCTGTTCTCTCTCTCTCTCTCTCTCTCTCTCTCTCATCCATCTATCAATCAATCAATCAGCTTATGTATGTATGCATGCATGTATCTATCATATCTATCTATCTACCATCCATCCATCCGTTAAGGCAGGGTCTGACCACGCATAGCCTTGGTTGACCTGGAACTCTTTATGTAAACTCTAAGGTCCCACAGAATTGGCCTGCCTCTCCCTCCCCGGTGGTAGGATTGAAGGCAAGTCTGGTTGGCCAACTAGTCCTTAGGAATCTTTCTGTCTCTTCTTCTCCCTATACTGGGATTGCAGTGGATGCAGTGAGCCTGGCTCTTTAATGCAGGTTCTGAGGATCTAATTCAGATTTTCATTCTTGTACCACAAGTGTTTTTCCAACTGAGCTGTCTGCTGCAGCAAGCATCTTTACCCTTACAACACTTGATGTCATTTTCCCAGAGGAAAGCAGGTAGATTTGAGGGATTTTAACGCCTTCCTGGCTCCAGGGACATGGCACATGTGGCCATGTTTTTCAAGCAGTGTTATGCCAGACAGGTAAGTGATGATTCAAAAGATAGTTCCCTGTCTTCTTATTTTGTTTTCCCAAACCACACCAGGAATCATGCTCAATTGTCTGTCGTGCAACACTTTGCTGGACCCGGGCCTTGACTTACCTTTGCCTGGGATGCTTTATTTCGGGCTCACGGCCACCTTAGGACAGGAGGCACAGAGCTTGTGAACTCCTGTGAACTCATGTATGTTAGTGTGCTAGGCTTTTGTGACAGATGACAAACTGGGTGGCTTAAAGCAACAGAAATATGTTCTCCCACGCTCTGGAAAACTGACATGCAAAATCGAGGGGCAAGTTGGCTGTGTTCCCCTTGAAGGCTTCCCTAGGGGAGAATCCTTGCCCCACCTGCACCCCAGCTTCTGGCAGCTCTTGGCAACCTTGGCGTTCCTTGTTCTATCATTGCAATCTTCCGGTGTTTTTGGCCATCTTCTTATGGCCCCGAGTCTGTGTGTTTCCTTTTCTCCTCTCATTAGGACACCAGTTATGTGACTTGAGCCCCACCCTCATCCAGTGTGACCTCCTCCCCATGTAACTATAATTGCCTTAGCAAACACTCTATTTTCAAATAAAGCTGCAGCTTAAGGTTCTTGTGATGCGAATTGGGGATGAGGCACAATTCTGCCCACAGCGCCTTGTTTCCTGCCTTCTAGGATAGGTAGAGACAAAGGAGAGAGGAGAAGGCTGGGGGACTCGGGGTCTTCCTAAGTGGGGGCTGTGTGGCAGGAGGGGCTGGTGTCATTAGCATGCAGATACCGCTTGCCCCGTGTTAACTAACACGCAGCTGCCCTGTGCAGGGATGAATACAGGGAGCAGGGGGTTTGGACCTCACAGTCCCCAGCTTCAGGAGTTTCAGCAAAGTTGACCCAAAGGGCTTCTTATCTCCAAGAGCTGCATCCCTTGTCTGTGAGCGTGGGGGGGAACCCCAGAGGCAGACACCGACATGTCCAAGTTGGAGAGTCAAACTTGGAGCACCAGACACCAGGATGAAAGTATGCTGGCGCGTTATCTGCAGCCTGCAAAATATATTCATAAGCGTTCCAGGAAACTGCAGGGCGGCCGGGGGAGGGGGAGGGGTCAATTCCCCAGCGCTCAAGGCTGGGAACAACTTCTGTACGGCGGGTGCAAGACGCGTGTCACAGCGCCGTCTGTGTGGTCTCCTCAGAAGAGACATAAAGGAAATGTATAGGGCCTCTCCCGCGTCAGCCGCCAGCTCTGGTCCTTTGAACCGCTTTTCCACAGAGACTTGTGTTTCTCAACTATGAGATTCCTTCCCCCCCCCCCCCCCCCCCGTTGTGGGTTTCACAAACACTCTCGGTTGGGATATGGGCTGCTGCCCTTTGCCCCAGTGAGTTGTGCTCCCTGTTTTATGGTCAGCCTAAGTAGCCAAGCGTGGTCACTTCCATTAACAAGAGGCTGGCCGTTGTGTACAGAGAAAGCTTCTAAGAAATTAAAGTCCCAAATTCCACAGCCTGTCTCCAAGACTCTCAATAAACTACTGGCTAACATCTAGAACGGCCTTTGATTAATATTTAGCCTTTTAAGAAACTCTTTAACTTGTAATAATTTGACTTGTAATAATTGAAATTATGTTTAAACTTTAAAGTCCTTTTTGAATACTTCACTTCCCCGAAGAAGCTAACATCTAAATAATATAAACCTGATAGTTCAAATTTAGAAAGAATTTTAACTTTTACCAGGACGAAAATACTGTTCAGTTAAATCTTACACATTGGTATTGCTGCATAATCTCGGAAATATTAATACTGCCAGTCTTCTGCTGAAAGCATTCTTTTTGGAGGTAGTTTTATTGAGCTTTGAATTTATGAATAAATTTTGCTTCTTTCAAGTATAGCGTTCTATGAATCAGGCCATATTGACAGAGCTATGCAGCCCCCCCCCCCCCCATTCTCCATGATGCTAAAAAGAAACCCATGTCTCTACTGCCACTCCTGGTCCCTAGCCCTGGCCTCATGTAGACACAGATCCATTTTCTGTGGCTGGAGATTTGCTTCTTTTGTACACATATAATCTCTCATCGTTTGAAACCATCCTTGGTTTTAAGTATTTTAGGCCATTTTGGAGTCACCTTTTGAGGCCGTTCTGTGGGTCATGGTCCCGTCAGCCTGATGTTTTTTTCTCAGGGCTGAACTCAGTTTGAGTAGGACTTCTGCAGTTGATGACAGAGCTTGAGTCACTGGCTGACCAGGTCACACTTATTCCCACCCAGGACCAGTCCCACCTCTCCGATCCTTGGCCCGTCTTTCAGGCTCACACACTGTGATGCTTAGGAGAGACCTGACGGGTCGGTCCAGCCTGTTCTGAGGTCTGTTCTATATAGCCACTCTGAGGTGGCCATCTGCTCTTCCTGGTAGAACTCGAGAAACCATGATTCTAGCCATAGCTTATGGACGGTGTCCCCTGGGCATCCCTTCCTCCATTCCTGCCTAGGTATCCCTCCTTAATGTCTACTGTCTCCCACTTCTTCCCCTCCCCTCCGCTGTGCTCTCTGTGGGTGACAGGCGTACGCCACCAGCCAGGCCATTTTCTGAGCCGTGTGTCTCAGTCTGTTCCGCCTTCCGTATTAACCAACCACAGGCCGTGTGACATCTGAACAACAGAAATGCATTTCCTGCAGGTTAGAGTACTGACAGGTTAGCGCCTGCTGGACATCCACTTCCAATGTCATGGGTGTGTGTCTTCTGTGCCCTCCAGGGGTAAAATGTCACTTTGATTCCGACAGTAACCCTACTGTAAAGGCCCTGTCCCCATGACTGAATCACCTCCCCAACGTCCCCCCCCAACTTTCAATGTAGGAATCTGTGGGGGTGGGGGGGAAAGGGGTACAGACATTCTTCCTATTGTGCTTTCCACCCTGACAGTTTGACTCCATCACTCCCCCATTCTGAAGACTTTCTCAGCCCTTTCCCTCTACCCCTGTGCTGGCATGGAAGTGACCTCACCGGCGACTTTCTCTGGGACTCTCTCCTTGTCCCTGCCCCCGCCCCCTCCCTGATTTAAGGCTTTAACAAGTGGTTTTCCTTGGGCCGGACTTTGCGTTTTGAAGTAGACAGGGCAAGTAGACACTTGCTCGTATTACTGCCGAGGGACTGGGGGAGGCGATTGCAGAAGCGGCATTGTTTCTGAGGAATCCATTCAGTGGTCATTCTTATCGGCTGTGAGTGTTTGAATGAGCGAGTCTGTTCTTCCACGCTGGGTACTGGAGCCCCTGGGGAAGGCTTCCGGGTCAGTGAACCTCCCGCTTCTTAGATAAATGCTATTGTGTGTCTTTCCCACGATGCCGGGAACATTTACTGGATCCTGAGATTTATGTCCTCGACCTTCAGAAGCTGAAAGTTCCATTCAGGGTGGTCCTGGCTTTATGACCTTAAATACTAATGGGTACCGATATGGGAACGGACTGTAATAAAGACTTGGATTTTTCCCAGGTCTGTGCACCCTGAGGAGGGAAGGTGATCAGGTTCGTGTGTATTAGGCATTTGTGGAGTCCATTGGACATTCACTGCGCGGTACTGGGGGCATCTTTTCAGGTTAACTTTTCTTGATGTTTTTGCCTGTTTGTTTTAGGCCTCCCCTTAATC
>NC_022024.1:34524943-34527519 GCF_000317375.1 Microtus ochrogaster
TATCTATCTCTTCCAGCCTGGCTGTGTTCTGTTAAGTCACTGGCCGAAAGCAGCTTCTTTATTCATTAACCAATAAAAGCAACACAGATACAGAAGGACTTCCCACACCATGGTTCTCCAGGGACGTTCCTATTGTTGGTGGCCTGAGTATGGATGGGGGTTTTGTGAGGATTTGTAGACTCAGTTTACCGCTCACATTCGTGGGCACCTAGAACATCTACGACAGTAGGTTCCATTTGGATATTTGCCTAGACTGTGAGCTGGTTGTTCTTTCATTCTCTTGAAAACCAATTAGTTACGCACGTGTGTGTACACATGCGTGTGTATGAGCATATGTACCTGTGAATATCAGAGGGCAAAGTGCATGAGTCTGTTCTCTCCTCCCACTACGTGGGGTTGCAGGGATCGAGCTCAGATCTTCAGGCCAGACAGCATATGCCTCTATCCGCTGAACCATCTTGCTGGACCTGTTGCTCGTTCTTCACCCAAAAAGTCTGAAATCTGAGCATCCAAACTGTGAAATGTTCAGAGCCCTGTGATGCCCCCCCACCCCGAAAGGTTTTGTGTTCTACGCACACACAGGACCTTCTGCACGGGGTAGGCTTGTTGTCACCCTTATAAATAGCACAAAGGCCCCTTTGGCTTTTGTGGCCTGGGGTGCCAAAGTCAGTTTACGTGGCGCCCCATGAAGTCACAGGTAAAGGACCTGAGCTGCAGGCCCCACACGTCCAGGCTTCTTAAAGACCTTGTTTTAGGAAAATAAACCAATTAAATAATACTGCCCCCTGTAAAAGAAGGCTTTTAATGGGTTCCACCGTGGAGTGTTCAGTGTGGCAGGTCCTGATGAGCTTGTCTGCTGCCATACGGGGACTTCAGTCTTGTATGGCACGGGCACGGTTTCACACGTTTTATGGCCGTGTTCTCCCGTCCAAGCGCCGGTATGCCATTGTGCAGATGGAGGACCTGCGTGCCCTTGACGGTTTGCCTCCTTTTTGGTGGAAATGAAAAATGAAGTCATAAATTAAAAGAAAAACACAAAGTAGAGTTTCTCCCTCACTTTCCTGGGGCAGCCGTGGAGAAACAACGAGCCAGTGTTTTTCTGGACAGCCTAATCAAATTCTAGTGGCTTTTATGTGTTGACTTTTGCTCATAGATCCCTCCTCCCGTGGGAAGGCTGTGGGACTTGCAGGGTGTGTGCAGCGCTTGTACTGGAGCACCAAACTCCAGCCCCAGGGTCAAACTCTGCCTACTGCCTATTTTCGTTAAGCCATTAAAACAAAACAACAGAAGAAACCTATTTCCTAACACAGGAAGATTCGGTGAGCGTCCGATTCCTGTTCCTAAAGGGACCCCGCTAGCTGGCCGCCATGCCGGCCTTCCTCTTTGTGTGCCTATTGTTCTTTGATGACACATCACTAAGTGCCACTTGCCCTTTCCAGAAAAAGCTTGCCAGCCTCCCCTGAGGAAGGCAGGGAAAGGGAGAGAGGACACGTGGCCTCTCCTACCAGGAATGGATGCTCTCCCCTCAGGGTTTCCACAGGCTCAGAGGGAGAAGTCAAGCAAGGGAGTTGGTTCCCCTGGAAACCTTCCAGAAGTTACCTGTTGCTTGTCAAAATCTTCACGTGTGTGTGTGTGTGCGCACACGCGTGTGCACACATGAAAGCACATGCAAAGCCAGAGGTTGCTGTCAGGCATCTCCTTCTTTGAACCGTATTTGAACCTGGAACTTAGCATTTTAGCTAGGTCAGTTGGCTGGTGAGCTCCAGAGTTCTCCCCTCTGTTTCTCCAGAGCTGGGTGACCCCCTTTTGGACATATGACACTATACCTGTTTTTTAAATGTGGCTCCTGGGTATCAAAGCTCAATCCTGCATGCTTCCGTGGCAATGGCTTTGCAGTGAACCATCTCCCAAACCCCAGCCTCTTCGCTTTCTGACCTCCTCGGGTTGGCACCTGTACGGCCCCCTCATCCAGTCCTCTTAGTCTCTTGACTATATCCTGATTGCAATGTGGCCAGCTCCCTCTCAGCCCACATGCTACTTCAGGAGGAGAGGTATTCCTGTCTTTATACCAGGAGCCGAGCAACATTGATCATAGGCCATGTGCAAATCTAGTGGATTCTCCAGAACAGGAACTTGGAGCTTGTCCATTCGCCAAGCACTTTTTAAACAGTCTGTGTAACTCAACCTTCGCAACCATCCCAGACAAGTTCTCTTTCCGCCCTCTTCCTTACCCAGATGAGGGGCAGACAGAGGGAATAGATGGTTTGCCTAAGGTCGCACAGCTGGCGTATGGTTAGAGCCATGATTCAAACCCAGGCTATCTGTTCCAGGGCATGGGGGACTGTCCCATTGGCCACCATTGCCAAATGAACCATCTCCCAAGCCCCACACTCTGGGTGTTCTTTAGGCTTCTGGGAGCCTCTGCTGGTCTTGTTCCTTTCATCTTCATTACAGTAATACTCCTTAATGAACTGTTTGATATTTGAACAAAGCCCATGTTCATCTGTTCTTCCTCCACCTGCATCTCTGCTTCCTCCCCTTTTCTCTTTTCCCTTTCCTCCCTCTTCTCCCTTTTC
>NC_022024.1:34527845-34556349 GCF_000317375.1 Microtus ochrogaster
TTCTTTTCCTTTCTCTTCTCCCTCCCTCTGTCTGTAGTAAGGTGTTAGTGTTGGAAGTGCATGGTTTTTGGGTGTTTCATGAAGGGAAAAATGAAGAAAGGGCTCAGTTCTGTTGACAAGGGTTCTTGGCCCCCTCGCTGCTGACGGGTGAAAGGAGTTCTAACTCTCCGATCGGTCATAAGCGCTGCATCTCTCTAGAAACTCTCTGCCTCAGGTTGACATTTTAATGGAAACGCAGATTGTTGAAGACTTGGGAAAGACAGGGCTTCTGACTTACTGAGGAGGGGCCCCTAGGAAATGGTCCACCCCGTTTCTCAGGAGCCCAGGTCCTAGGCCTGGAGGAAGAGCCATTGTCTGGGGTGTTGCCTGCACACTGCGTGGTTGGGATACGGTCAGCATCAAACCGTGTGAGAATATGATAGAGAAAAGTTCCTACCATAGTGACACCATTGCCATGGAAATGTCACAGAGCTGCTACAGCAAGCCACTCCCGGGTCTTCGGTGGCACTGTACCACGGTTCTGTAAGAGTGCATCACGTCCCATCAGGTACAGGATGCGACAGCAGACTGTGAGCAGCTGTGTTTCTCGTCTGTATTTATGTCCTCCGGTTTCTATTGTCATTTTAGAATGTATTTCTTCTTACGAGGATGCCCTAATAACTCAGCTGTCAGCCTGGCACACCTGCTAGAGGAAGCCTCAGTTGAGGGTTTGCCTCCTTCCGATTCGCCTGAAAAGCCTGTGGGACATTTCCTTGGTTGCTAATTGATGGCGGAAGCCCAGCTTACTGTGGGCAGTGCCACCCCTGGGCAGCTGGACCTGGGTGGTATAAGAAAGCAGACTGAACCATGAAGAACAGAGACAGTCCTCAGGGTCTGTGTCAGTTCCTGCCTCCAGGTTCCTGTCTCGTGTGCCTGCTCTGTCTTCACCTCCACCAGGAGCTGTAAGCTTTCCTCACCAGGTGGTTTTGGTTCTGGCTTTTATCACAGCAATAGAAAGCCAACCAGGGCAGACGCTTACACTGAAAGTCTTCCGGGTTCTGCTGGGCAGCCTCACCAGGCGGCCTCCGGGAACAACTATCCGGCACCTTCTCAGTGTGTGTGACTTTGTCACCTCATGATACAGTTCTCAGACCACAGCCCTGTTGCTGGGTGACGCGAGACTATGCCACCACACCCAGGACAGCCACACTCACTTCCTTGGGTACTCTGAAGGTGCCTTCTGTAAGGGGCTGCATCTCAGTGAACTTTGACGCCTGTCTTATTTTCTCATGTGCTATGTGAAGTGATTTTGTGTGGTCCGTGATGTTGGGATATGGGCACCCAAATGCTGGGGACAGAAAAGCACGGTGCTCTTGCAGTCCGGGACAGCAGTGGGCTTTCTCTGGCAGGAGCCAGGCTTTCCTGCTTTGCCCCCCCCCCATGTCTTTCCCTCTCTCGGTCGACAAACCTTTGTAGCTATTTTCTGATGAACTCCACTTTCTCTCCCCAGTCATGCGGAGGAATCCCTTCGGGATGGACATCTGCTGCCGGAAGGGCTCGCGAAGTCCGCTGCAGGAACTCTACAACCCCATTCAGGTAGGACCCCGTACCTCTCCGCTGTCGGTGTGCTCTGGGGATCGGGTGTGTCCTCCATCCTGACATCCTGCCTCCTGTGGTTGCCTTCGTGTTTAGCATCCTTAGTCTGAAGTCCAAGATACTCCCCAGCCTGAAACTTTTGGAGCAGCAGTGTGGCACCACAAAGTGGGAAATTCTGTGTCTGACCTTACAGAGTGGGTCCCAGTGACAGTGCAGATGCACGGAGATCCTCTATAATGCTATCCCCGGGCTCTGTGTGTAAGATACTTATGAAATATAAAAGAACCTTGTGTTTAGACTTGGATCCTATCCCAAGGTATCTCACTAGTGTGTACAAATATTCCAGAGATCTCGGGAGGGGGACACAGATCTGAACCATTTCTTGTCTCGAGCATTTTGACAGTGTAACCCAGGAACATTTTAGAAGTTGTAGAAAAAGCGGTTTGGAGACTTGTGGAGGATTTGTGCGGGATGATGGAACTTTTGACCTTCCTGGGGTTTGGGCCTCTGAGCTCACCTAGTCCCGGTAAGTGACTAGTCCTAGTATCTATGGGACTCTGAACTTCAAGAGCCTCCAGGCTTGTGAAGCCCCTTGCTGGCACTCCCAGAAAGACATGATCGTGGATAAACCTGCCACCCACACCCCACATGGGATTACTGAGACCCGGCAATGAACTATATGCCACACTCTCTACAGAAGAGTCTCTGGTTGAGGTGTGGGCGTGAAGTGACTGTCCCGTCTTTCTGGCTCGTTAGTTTAACAAGGTGGCAAGCATGGTGCCAGTGACCTTGAGGAGAATAGGAAGCTGGACTTGGGGGAACTTGCCTTTCATGGGAAGCGAGGGGCAGTCAGGAGGCCTGGTCACCTTGGCAACAGCTACAAGTCACTTAAGGGTGAACGGAGTCTCTTGGGCTGGGCACCCTGAGGGAGTGTCGCCTAGCTAACTGTTTTCTGGAACAGAGAGCTGATGCTTGAGCAGCTAAGCCAATGCTGACGGACTTTAATAATAATAAGTAACTGCCAAGAAATGTGTGTCGGGGGAGCGATGGCCTGGTCGTAACCTCAGGGCTTTGTTCAGCGCTGAATTCTCAGTTCTGTATTTCTGTAGTCCATGCTGCCTGGTGGGAAAAGATGACAAACTCTCGGAGTCATCACAGGGGCCTGAACCCGAGATCTCTGTCCACTCTCCCGCCTACCACCTGTGCTCTGTTCTGGAGGACAAAAAAATGACTAGAGTCCAGGCACCCCTGGTGGCCTCATGGCGTCCAGAGATGCCCCTCTCCCTGCTCCATCCCAGGGCTCCAGGTGTGACTTGGACAGAGCAGACAGGTGATTGCAAGCAGAATGTCTCCTGAGTTGTTCCCTGCTGCCCTCTGCAGAGACTCAACAGGGATTTGATATTTGGGTTTCCTTTGGTGCCCTCAATGACCTGGCCGTCCTAAGTGTCCTAGCCTTTCTACACTGTCATCTTCATGAGGAGATCAAGTCAGGCTTTGGTCACATGGAGGGTTTCTGGCGTGCTGTATTGAAAGCCACCCAGACTACTACTCCATCACGAGCCATCTCTCTCTCTCTCTCTCTCTCTCTCTCTCTCTCTCTCTCTCTCTCTCTCTCTGTCTCTCTCTCACTTGCTTGCTCTCCATACTATGTTGATGAGCTGCACAGGACGCGTGGGCAGAGTCACTTCCACCGTAACCAACCCTCTGGGCAGAAAGGCCGCGCGGGCTGTATCTTGCCTACCGCTTATCTCCAGTGCCCAACACTAGACCTGACTGATATCAGGGGTCCCCGAATATCTGTGACTTTTGAGAGAGCCAAGATCGGGATTTCAGTTCCCACTCCCTGCGTCTCTAGCTGTACCAGCTGGAAGGTGTGAAAGTCCTCACCCAGGTGACAGTTTCCCGTCTGAACAGTTTCCCGTCTGAACCCCACTCTGAAATGCTTGGGAGGACAGCACCGTCTGGGGTTTGTCGCTTCCCTTGACTTCAGAGTCAGACTCGGCGTCACCATGTCCTAGCGATGTAACTTTGGACAGGCTGCAGTACCACTCCGAGACTACGTCCCTCTTTTATAGTACACCAGGACTAATACGAAGTGCTGGTTTTGGGAGGCGGTGACCTGCTGCTGCCTGTCTTCCTGCTCTGGTCACTCCCTGGCCCTCTGCCGTGTGACACGCTGGGCTTAGAGGGTGGTGAGGCTTCTGTGTTGGTTACTTGCACTGCTCCAGGACTGGTGTGCATGACCCTGTATGGCATCTCGACAGACAGTCGGAAGAGGTGACGTCACCCCCCCTCCTCACAGTGGTGCGAGTGTTGTTTTAGTGAGATACATTTAACCTTGACCTAAACCTTAGGGTGGCGGGGAGGTGGCCCTGACCGTCACAGGGGAGGGCATTGGTAGATGACTCTCTGCCCTTCAAGGACGTCCTGAGCACATTGTCTGGGCCTCTCCAGCCCATGCAGGCAAACATTGTTTCAGGAAGATCACCCCAGTTCCTGGGGATGTAGTCTGGGGATTTTTTTTTTTCTGGGTCTAGCTTCCTTTACAAGTGGCAGTTATGCCCATTCCTGCACCAAGTGCTTAAGCAGGGCTTTGTTTTTGGAGAAGCAGCCCTGCTTAGTGGTGGGCTGTGGAACTGAAAGGAGGGGCCGAGCGCTCCAAGGAGCATAAACAGCATCTCCTTCCTGAGTCATCTCTGCTCAACACTGGATTGAGCTCCCCTGCGTTCTCTCATATTTTCCTACCAAAAAGCTGCCGAGCCTGGAATGGCGTAGTCACCAAGGCGAGTGACAAACTCTGTGCTGGCTCCACCCCGAACTGTCCCCAGAAATGCTATTCACGTCTTTGTTTTTGCTGATTGTCTATGTGGGCTTAATCCAGGATGGGTAAAAACAGAGACTGTTTATTTTTTTATGATGAGAAACTTAACTTCTTAGTAACCTTAGACACATGCCCTTGGCCAGAGGCTTTCTGGATTGAGGATTTGTCTCGTTGGATCTGCATGTGAGCTCTGGCCTAGATGGTCCTGCTCCTTTCATGGATAGGGAACTGGAGCTCCTAGCTGTGTATGGAAGGGACTCCACCAGTCTGGTTAGATGGGACACACTGTCACTAGTGACTTGTACTAGTTACTGTCACCATCGATACGCCCTCAGCGGGAGCCACCCTCCCCCAAATAGCTGTACAACCAGCGAGGTTTTCACTGGGTCAGGACCCAAATAAGCCCTGGGACAGTTGGCTCTAATCTGACTTCTGTATCCAGGGTTTTATTTTTAGTACATTGAAAAACCCCAAACCATCCGAAGGACAATTGGTTAAGTAAAAAAAAAAAAAAGAACAACACCAACTTCGCAGTTGATATTCTTAGCAAAATAGCACTGTAGCGTCTTATAATTTTCCTGGTTCGCTGCTGTCTCCCTGGCCCCAAAATAAAACATAATTGCCGATCGGATCAGCTGGCACCGAGTCACCCAAAGTTCAGGAGTTGCCAACCACATGCTCGTGGGCCGAGCCATCTGCGGGCCGCCCCAGCTCAGTGCAGACCCACAGGGCAGAGCACTGCTCTCAGCTGGGCTAGAGGCTGTAATTGTCTCTGAATGCCAGTGAGGGCGAGACAGCTTGTCCTCCTGCCTCCCCACCTCCTGGCCTCTCGTGGGTTCGCGGAAGTCCTTGCAACATTGTTCACGCAGCCCAGCCCTGCCCGGCTGCCACTTTCTTTAGCGTGTGTGCCTACCCTGTCATTAGAGTGTTTCAGGGGGCAGGATGCGTGGCTCAGTGCTGACCATAAGTGTAGAAGCAGCCCAGCTAAGCCTGCACGGGGCATGGCAGATCGCGTGGGTGGCAGGCTTCCGAGGGTTCCTGGATCCTAGTGTTTGGGGATCCGGTAGTGTTCTAGGGGACCTGTTGTAGAGAAAAGAGGATCATGCATTGCTGAGTGTGGCTGAAATCCTGAGGTCTGAGGTCCCACTACCTCTGTTACGGGACGGCCTCTTGGTGTGCTGCAGTGAGCTCCTCCAGGGTAACACAGGATTAGGGTGGAGTGAAGGGAGGGAGGGGAGGAAGGAGTCAGTGTTCACGGAACATGTCATACACATCTGTGACCACTCTAGACATTTTCCAAGCGTGATCTCGCCGTCGTCCTGGTGGGGATGGAACCCAGGGCTCTGCACGTCCTGAACTGCCATTTTCCCTACCACGGAGCCACAGCGCAGCCTGTCACCAAACCTTTACAACCCTCTCCGGGTAAGATCTCTGATAACCCCGTTCTTTCAGAGGGAGGGGTGGAAGTCCTCCTCGCTTCCTGAAGATGGGTGGCATCTTCGGCCATGCTCAGCACATTTTGCTGGTTCCACAGAAGAATAAACAGAGAGAGAAAGGGTCCCAGAAGAGAGATAGCTGGAAAATCTCCCGGCAGAGAACTCTCACAGAGGATGAGGGGAAATGGTGCGGATGAGCACCCTTCCCCCAAGTCCTGTGCACAGTGGGGATGCTACAGAGGAGGTCACCCTCGAGTCAGACCTTTGACAACACATCAGGTGTCAGAAGCCTACAGCCTTGCAAACAAGGACAAACAGTAGGGTGGGGGGGAGGGGTCACGGTCATTCACATTTAGAGGAAGGGAATGGCCTGCAGTCAGGATGCTGCTGGGGCCTGGTTGGAAGGGACAGGAGAAGCCTTCAGTCCCAGGAAGATTAAGTGGTAGTTAAGGTGGGTGGACAGCAGGGGCCCTGGGAAATACTCAAGTCACGAAGCAGCTGTACCTCTGACTCAGCTGCTTCTCTAAAACAGAAGGCTCCCCAACTTTTGGCCTCATCGCCACTGCCTCTAAAGTGACGGTGTTGTGATTCACTGGTGGCTCCCAGCTTCAGCCACCCCTGAGATACAGAGCCCACGCCATTCCCTTAGTGGCTGATTTGATCTGGTCTGGAATTTTGCCAGTGTGTCAATGTGTTCCAGAGCTTCTGGGGCTTTTGTTATGGGCTTCAGAGTTCAGAAGCACAGGGCTGAAGGGCCCTCCAGGTCTTCATTTGCAGACACCTTTGAGTCAAACACAAGCCATTTTTGTGTTCCTGCTTTCGTGATCAAAAGAGACTTCAGACTTCTGATATGAAGACAATGTTTTCCCAAGGGTAGGAGGGTTCTTGCTCCCTGTAGCTCCCCAGAAGTGGTGCCCCAGATAACAGATTGGGACAAGATCCCTCCGAAAGGGATCCCTGAGCTCTCCTGTGAGAAGAAGGGGAGAACGTACAATAAGGCCGTCCACCAATCAGATGAGGTTTCCGGGGATCAGTTGCACCTGCCAAATAATCAACAAGGAGGAAGGCTGTCTGCTTTTGTGGTTGCTGTCTGGGAAGAATGTTGGGGATACTACCTGCCAGGAAAAGCCAGAAAGGGCAGGTCTTGTTCAGCCCTGGCTCTGCCGCATCAATCCCTTCATTGCCAACCACCTGGTCAATGCTGCGCCTGTCTCATTAGCTTCCTTTGACCCAGCAGCTGTCCACCAGCCAGAGAGGGATGGATGTAGTTGTAGTCTGGTTTCTTTCGCAGAGCTGTTACCGATAGTTGGCCGGCAGAATGGCAGCTGGCCGGCCAAGACGAAATAGTACATGAACCCACCCTACCTATACCGTCCTCCTGAGTGCCGCATTCACTATTCATGACGAGTGACATTAGGCCAGCGAGGATCGTCGCAAAGCCAGGCACAGTTGGGCTGCCGTTTTGGGCCGTGGTTAGCAGCTCCATTGTACTCAAGCAGAAAGCTACCCTGGTCAGATTTCCAATCAGGCTAGCACAGGTGGAGACCTGGAGTGAGATGCAATTCAGGTCACAGGAGAGGAGAGGATATTTGAAGTGAGGGCGCCTAACCCAGTCATGTGACCTGGGGCCATTTCGCTTGAAGAGAATCAGAGGAAGGTACCTATCTTACAGGAGGATTGAAGGCATCACCTACCCAAGGCTGAGCGGAGAAACTGCTCATTCAGGAAAGGGCTTGCTTCACACACAGGGGGTCTGTTCTACTCCAGCACTCACACAGAAGGCGGGGCCATCCCAGAACTCAGGGTGCACAGATGGGGATCTCTGGGGCTTGCTGGCTCTGAGGGCACTGTGAAGGTCAAACTTTGTTGGTCAGGGACACAGTTCGTTTTGTTTTATGTCGGATCTGAGGCACTGTGCGAGCTAGACCCCCATTTGCAAGCCCACAGACGCTATCTCCATGTACGGTACAAACATGTCCACTGCACGCAGACCCTAGACAGCAAGCAGACACAGTGACTCCCGTGGTTGTGTCTGCTCCGAGCCCCTTCATAACTCCGTGACTGCCTTAGGAATGGGGGTGTTTGTTAAGTAAGCCCCTCTTCAGGGTGGCGGTGAGCCTTTGAGTTCATGGCTAACTCTGGCTGCCTCTGTAGGCTCGATACGTGGAAATGTGGAGGGGGATTGTGGGAACTAAGGGGGTTCCTCCAGGGGAGTCTGTGTGAACAGATTCTGATGCATTTCAGTGGGAGAAGAAGCATCGGGGTGACAGAAGTGACCTCAGCAATCGCCGAACAGTAACACAGCTGGACAAGCCGCCATTTACCGAAAGTTATTTCCTGAATTACCCTCAATTAGGGGCAGCCTCTTCACAATTTGATCTTTCTGTAAATTACACAACTCAGGCTGCTTTGCGGCCAATTGGAATTTGACCTTGTCCGGCGACGAGAGCGTGCCAGAGCCTGGCTTGCTGTCAAGCTTTATGGATGCTGCTGTGGGGAGGAGGGGAGGGGTCTTGTCCGTCCCCCCTCCCCCATATACATACTGATCACTGTAGATCTCAGGCAGAGGGCTGAACATTTTCAGCACTGGAGACCTTGCCTATAAAACAGGAATACAAAATGCAAAGGTTTTAGCTTTTTCAGAATTACATTTGAAAATATATAGCGGTCTAGGCTCTAGGCGCGCAACAGACAAGCCTGGCTGAGTTGTTGTTGCTACTGATTGTTGTTTTATTGTTGTTGTTAACGCAGAGGAGCCCTCCTCTGGGAAGCACTCCTCTGGGGAGCACTCCTCTGGGGAGCACTCCCTGCTTCTCTTCCTCTGGGAATTTCTGGTAGCCACTGACAGGTAAAACATGAACAGGTGAAATAAATTTTAATAAGGTATTTGATCCAACCCAATGCATTCAAAATATGATATTTCTATGTGTCATTGTTTTTTTTTTTATTTAAACCACTAAGGTATCATTAGTGGTTTATCATTTTCATATACCGTCTGGAGTACAGGATTGTGTTTGACCCCAAAAGCATGTCTTTATTTGGCCTCTGGCTACCATATTGGATGGTGTGGCCCTTAAAATGGCCCTCACTATCAGTGCTTAACTACAGGTGTGTCCTTGGTTCCATTCATGCTGGCTTCTTTAGGTGAGAAGCCCTTTAGCGGGTAGGGACCGTGTCTCGTGAGTCTGGGGGACCGGGCTGGTTTCCTAGCCAGTCATAGGCAGGGACTGGCCAGGCATGTATTGTATTAGTTTCCTTTCTCATTTATTCGAACTAATGATTTACGACACCGCCTATCACGGCAGGGAAGGCCTGGCAAGTGGAGTGGCCACTGGCTTATCATACCAGGGTGTCAGACAGAAAATACCCTCAAGACCCACCATCCAGCAAACCAGTCTCTTCCAGCTAGGTCCCACCTCCTAAAACTTCCAAAGACCACCCCCCCCCCCGTGGTGCCACCAGCTGGGGACCAAGTGCTCCAACACGGGGGTCTGTTGGGTACACTTCACGGTCAAAACCTACCATGAGGTGCAGAGGCTGTGAACTCAGCCACTTTCTCCTGGACCCTGCGAGCTCAGTGCTGGGCCGACTTCACTCCCCAGAGCCAGAAACAGCCAGACTTCACCACAGACGGGTTCCTAGGTATCTTAGTTACGGTTACCGTTGCTGTGATCAGACTCCATAACCAATGAAACTTGGGGAGGAAACGGTTTATTCAACTTACACTTCCACACCACAGTTTGTCATCAACGGAAGTCAGGACAGGAACTCAAACAAGGCAGGAACCTGGAAGGTGAAGCAAGGCCATGGAGGAGTGCTGCTCACTGGCTTGCTCCTCCTGGCTTGCTCAGCCTGCGTTTTTACAGAACCCAGGACCACCAGCCAGGGATGGAGCCACCTACATTGGGCTGGGCCCTTCCCGAATGAATCACTAATTAAGAAAAAGCCCTGCAGGCTTGCTGCAGCCAGAACTTAGAGACGCATTTTCTCAGCTGGGGCTCCCTCCTCTCTGATGACTCTAGCTTGGGTCAAGTTGGCAAAACACAAGCCAGCACAGGGAAGTTCAGGGAAGAAGACTTTCTCCTTTGCTCCAGGCCCGTGCCTCTGCATCCCATCCCCCTCACAGGCTTCCTAAGAACCTAAGTGCAAGTACCCAGAGTATGTCAGCCCTCCCTCTCCCCATCCGGCCACCCACCTCATCCTACAGTGTGTCAGCTTTCCAACAGCACAGGGTAAATGAAGGAGCCCTAAGTCGTGAGTTCAGAGTCTATGCCTTCCACAAACTGGCAGGGCCACCTTCGGGAAGAAATCCAATATCTTGGGGGTTTGATTCCCCCATCTGGAAAGTGGGAGTGGCATACTTAACCTCACTAACTACAACATAACAACAGTTAAGACTTGGGGTCCTTAGAGTCAGGATCCTCAGGGTCAAATCCGTACTCACTGGTAAGAGAATTTGGAGTATTCTCCTATTCTCTCTGTGCCCCAGTTTCTTAATCTGTAAAATGGGGAATACTGTCAGTTTCTAGGTCTTTGGGTTCCAAAATGAAATGTGCTGACCTATTTGAAGTGTCCAAACGACGACATGACACCCACGTATTGCAACCAGTGGGTTTTTTTTTTCCTTACTATTTCAAGTCTTAAGTCTTTCTCATGGGGTTCTTAGAATACGTCTGGTCCCAGTGGGTGGGTTCAGGGAAATGGGAGCAGGGTATCCTGTGCCTGTAACTACCGTCCCCTTCCCGGCCTGGCCACCTCTCCCACAGACTCACACAGGCACTTAGAGCCAGGCGGAACACTCCCAATCCAAGACTGTGTGTGCTGAGGCTGGAGACCATGTCTGACTCAGGAAGCTGGCACTTCTGTGGCTTTGGAACTTCATTTTTATTTCTTTAAAAAAAAAAAAGAATAAAGATGCTAGGCAGCTGTTTTTAGATGTTCCTTTTTGAGCATTCCCTGCCCAGACATAGTAACCATGTGTAAATTTCCCCTCTATTCATGCTCCTTGCCCGTGGATCTCGGTGGAGACGGTTTGGCAGCCATCTTTCATCCGCTTGCCAGAGCTCCACCAAGTACTGGTGTTCAAAGAGGAGTGTGGCTGGTTCCGGCTTCTGATTACCAGAGGCCTAAGCCAGTGAGAGCAAGCACAAGCAGGCTCTCAGCAGGGCAGGCCTCGAGCTACCCATTCAGAGAGGGTCGGTGGTGATGGTGGCGGTGGCGCTAATCAGCCCTGGCCTCGCTGGGTTTCTATTGGCGGAAGTGCTGGCTCCAGATCCAGGCACAGATGCCAGCTGGGGGAACAGAGGACAAGGTTAACCCACCTTGAAAACACACAGAGCCTTGGGTTTAGTTCCCAGCACAGAATCCACCATAGCATAGTGGTGCAGACTTGGACAAATACCAGCACTTGGAAGGTGAAAGCAAAGATCCAGAAATTCAAAGTTATCGAATTTAAGGCCAGCCTAGGCTAGATGAGACCCTATGTCAAAATCAGTCAGTCAGGCTGAAGAGATGGCTCAGTGGTGAAGGGCGCTGGCTGCTCTTCCAGAGGACCCTGGTTTAATTCCCAGTATCCACATGGTAGCTCAAGGCTGTCTGTAACTCCAGTCTTGAAGACACCCTCACACAGATATACATTCAGACAAAACACCAATGTACATAAAAAATAAATTAATTAAAAACAAACAGGGTTGGAGATGGCTTGGTCAGTGTCTCCTGCACGAGCCTGGGGCAACTGAGTTCACATCCCCAGCGCACATATTTCAGAGAAAATTAAAAAAACTGGTGTTTGGGGTGGTGTCCTGCACTGTAACGCCAACTCTGGGGAGGCAGGCCCAGGAGGGTCCCTGGAACTCACTGGCCAGCAGTCTTACAGAATCCGTGGGCTTTAGGTTCAGCGAGTGTACTGTTTCAAAGTGAATAAGTAAGTCAACAAATAAATAGTAAGGTAGAGACTACCAGGAGAAGGTTCCCGATAGCAACCACCGGCCTCCGAATGCACACGCAAATATGCTCGCGCACACCCCAACACACGTGTGCGCGCACACACATGAAATGTACACAGATGACATAAATCAAGCAGAAAGTCCATTTGTTCCCCAGGAGGAAGAGTTGGAAAAACACAGGCCGACGGTGTTTGCCAATGGAGCATTCTGGTTTCTCTTTTTCAACCAGAAAGACTGGCGAGAAGAAACACTGTCCAGCCACTGAGTAGGGGCAGACATGAACTGGAGAAAACCCGTCTCACGACTGTGCGAGCCCAGCCTGTGTACCCAGCCGGCAGCTGAGCACTTCTGTGATTGACGTTCCCAAGGACCTATATTCCAGGACATGCTGATTTGTAGGGAGGTTCCTTGCTGGAATGATGGTTTGAAAATGAGGAGGCTTGAAGTCTGTCTCAAGGCTCGTCCTTCAAAGGCATAGACTAGCATGCCATTCCACCGTACCCCCTATGTCCTCCGTCTCCTGCTCACCACGATTGGGATTCACATCCCCCAATGGTACATCTCGGTTCAGAAAGCCAGTTGCATCTCTGTGAGTTTTCTTTCATGTGACAGCATAGATGAGCTGGTCTCTGGGAAGCAGGGCTCCTTTAAAGGAGCTGGGGAGTTCACATGCAGCTGACATCCAATTATTCCTTGTCATGGGGGAAGCAGACTGAACGAGAAGCTGAGATCTCAGATAGGCTCCTAGCCGGCTCCTCGGTGAGTGGCCCTCCTTCCCGCATACCCTCAGCACGCCAAGGCACGGGCTGGCTCATTGCTGTTCTCGGAGCACTGCAGTCAGCGAGCTGCCCACCGTTTTCTTAATGAGGACCAGCCCGAGAAACAGAAAGCCTTTGTTTGTCTACTGCCCTACGGATTCATTCATTCATTTTACTGCCCGTAATAAAGTGTCATTTTTTTTTTCTTGAGCAAGAAAATAGTTGTTTGAGTTCTGAGGAAGCAGCATATGCCAGTGCGATTTTCATTTTGCTAATAGTTAAGAGGAAGGGGCTGTTAATGGGTAGACCGCTGGCCTAGTGTGCACCAAGCTTTGAGTTTGCACCTAGTATGCACCCGACACTACATGTAAAATGGGGCACACTGTGATGCAAACCTGTAAGCCCGGCACTTGGGAGGTGGCGGCTGCAGAACGAGTTCAGGGTCATCCTTGGCTACATGGTTTGCTTGAGGTAGCCTGGGCTACTTGAGATCCTACTTCAGAGTAAATAAACCAAGCACACGCACGTACGCACACGCATACACGCGCACACACACACACACGCACATTACAGAAATTCAAGCTTTGGTTTTCTTGGAGTCAGAGCAGGCACTAGATGAGCGGAGGAGTTATCCGTGAGATCTCTCTCCAGGATCTGGTGATGTAACTCAATCAGAGAGGAAGGCAGGATTAGCATCGTGGAACGATAAGGCCTTGCCAGAAGCAGCACTGGCACATCGCAGCCATTTTGTCATCCCATTGACGTGCAGGCGTGGTCTCCTGTACCTCAGGAAACCCCGGCTCTTCCGGGACCGCCTTCCAGGACCCCCTTCCATTTTAACATCCTTGTCCAGATCCAGCACAAACTTTGGAAAGCTCCGTCACATCTGACCTCACAGTTTCCACTTGTGTGTGAGACCACGGCACCGAGGCTCCGGCAAAGGATCTTGGGAACAGTAAAAGCCGTGATGGCATTCGGGAATGCTGGGCTGCTAAAGCCATTTGCGGGGGGAATGGGAGGCAGGTAGTGCCCCTCTGTGGTGCTGCCTTGACCTCGACTCCGGCCATTAGAACCTGTAGTTGCTGACTTCCTATGCTGTGGCGGGCAGGATGCTCTTCCCAAATCACGGGAGTCTACTGCCTTATGTGACAGAGGGGACCGTGCAGCCACAGTAAAGAGTTTTAAGGTCAGATTGTCTGGACTCTCTCGGGAGAGTCACTGTGTATCATAAGCCATCAGACAGAGGCAAGGCTGCTGCAGAAAGACAGACAGACTGACTGACTGACTGACTGACTGACTGACTGACTGACTGACTAGGCTGGGATTGCAACTCATTCGGTACAGATGCTTTAAAGCCTGAATTTGATCCCTAGCGTCCTGGAAAAGGAGCAATGCCTATAATCCCAGCGCTCTGGGGGAGGATCAGGAGTTCAAGGTCATCCTCCGCCACACACCGAGTGTGAGGCCAGCCAGTGCTATCTGAGATCCTGCCTCAAAATTAAGTAAGAAAGTAAGTAAATGCAGGAAAAGGCAGAGTGGATTTTTCCTGAGTGCCTAACAGAGCAGCCTATATTGCCTGTGCCTTAACTTTAGGACTTTGGCCACCAGAACCCCACAGGAGTCAATCATAGTGTCTTAAACTACTGAGTTTGGAGTGGCCAACTGCAGCAGCAGTAGAACCCTAATATGCCCACATACCTTTGTAGTAGGAACTAAAGGGCACTTCCCTGCATGTAAGGTTCAAAGGAAGTCTGGGGGGGGGGCTGCAGGCCTGTGATCTCAGATGAGCAGAATCCCCCACCCCATTGAGTCTAGAAAATGGGACCGCAGATGCCTTCAGGTGTGTGAATAGGTTTATGTCCCAAAGCTCCCTCCAGAGAGCTAACTTCTGGGTGGAAACAGCAAGTCAGAGGCTGTCTATCCTGCTGACCACAGAGGGAATCCTCCTGTCTCCGTCAGAGAGGACTGTGAGGTTCTGGGAAAAGGCATAGCAATGCCAAGGGTAGTCCTTGCCCCACAGGTGACCCGCCCACTGGCTCCTCACCACTTACGCATCTCCAGGGAACAGCCCGGAGGAGACAGATGGAGCACCTGTGGTGTCTGCCAGAACAGACCTGAGATTCCAGTGTACTCGCTCCTCTGTAGATAGGTCCTGCAGATGGGGGTACCACCACTGCAAGCACGGGGTGGGGGCGGGGGACAGTGACAGACGGGGGGGGGGAGAGGGAGGGAGACAGACACAGAGAGAGGCAGCGATGGAGAGGGAGAGAGGGGGAAAAGAGATAGAGAAAGAGAGAGAGAGAGAGAGAGAGAGAGAGAGAGAGAGAGAGAGAACAAACCCTGTGGCAATCCCCAGTAAGATTTGTTAAGACTTGTTTTATCACAGTGTTGTAGCATCCTGGGGCTCCACAGAGTATTGACAAGGCCAGCCCCACTGGGATGCAGTTCCGTGAGGGCGGCAGGTGCATGCCATGGTTTGGTTATGGTGCATCCCTGTGTGGTCTACAGTGATGGGAGCTGGCGCTCTAAGAGAAAGCTGGGACTCTAAAACTAACGGTGCCCTCTCCCGAAGTTGTAAGCCGTGGGTAGCTGCTGGCAAACTGTAGAGTGCTGTGCCCGATCTGGTTAGTGGCGTTTTTCTGTCTATTCTAGACCTAGTCAGAGCCTGTGTGTCTATGGATAAAGTACTGGACACCGGTTGGTCGGTCCTGCCGCCGGGGTTGAAAAGTGAAGTCAGGGAGGGTTGCTTAATTTTGGTCCTGCTCAACTTCTGGGATGAAGAGATTGGCCTCTGTCCGCTCCCCTCTGCTGCTGCCGTGAGATGCGGCTCAGTCCACGGCGCCTCAATTCTCCAAGTCCGTCTCCATTCTGAAAATGGCAAACAAGCAGGAAGACTGATGAGCGAGGGCCCCGGAGAGCGTAGGACATTTGCTCGCTGTGGTTGGAAGCTGGGCCCTGCCTACGGAAGACGGTGGGAAACGGGCTGCCAGGCAGGGTGGCAGAGAGCTGGCGAGGAAAGCCTTGAAACAGAGCGGCCCTGCGTCTCATTAACATGCGCTGTGTTCTAGCGCAACTACTGGGGAATTGTTGGAGCAATTACATTCAAACCTCAATTTTGAAGCTTGAAAGGGGGGGTCAGCGCATAATTGGCAGGAGGAGAAAAGGAAAGAGATGGCCTGGAACAATAGGTATTTAAGTGGCTGTCACTGCCAGGGAGCCTGAGATCCAGGGGCCAGACCCCCTTCTCAGATCCCGAGGAGGTCAAGCGTGGGTGGTCTCTGAATCCCACATGGGCCTTCTGGGTGCTGCCTTTGGGCGTTCTCGGGATCAAAGGGACTCGGGAGAAAGCTGTATGATACTCGGGACCTCTCTGTTGAACGGAACGCGTGAGGCAATTGGTGCCTGTCACCTCTTTACCTGATGGACGCATGAAAGGAAGGAGGGAATAAATGAATGGGTTACGGCAGGAACGCGTATCAAACAAAGGTATTGATTGTGCCTTCTCGTATGATGCGTGTGAGAACTGGGCAGGCAGAGCCTGGCTGCAGACCTCAGTCCCCTTGAGATGAAGTTCCCGTGGCGTTTTCAGGTACGTCGTTCAGCTTTGACTGCCCTGACTAGATGCCGCAGGCTGGCTGGGCGGCATCCACAGGGGACCTGCTTCCGCCTGCTTCTGGAAGCTGAAAGGCTGAACACCAGGTCTGGTTTCCCACGAGGATTTCGTCCAGCTGTGTCCTCCTGGCCTTTCCAGTGTGGTAGCACAAATCTGGTGTCCCTTCTAGACTTAGCACAGCCGGCCAGGGACTGGCCTTTGTGACTCCGCCTATCTTAATCAGACCTTTAAAAGCCCCACCTCTGGGGCTGGAGCAAGGGCTCATTGGGCAAAGCGCTTGGTGTGTAAGGAAGACCAGAGTTTCCCCAACACGTGAAAACCAGCGATGGCGGTGCCCACCTGTAAACCCAGCTTCGGGGAGAGCTGGAGACAGGACAATCCCTTGAGCTCACTGACTAGCTCGCCTAGTCAAATCCGCGAGCTCTAGGTTTAGTGGGAGACCCCATTTCAAAAGAAAAAAAAAAACTTTTGGAAAACAACAGAGCATGAGATCTGACCCTGGTGCACACATGTGTGAGCACACCACACACACACACACACACACACACACACACACACACACACACACACACACACACACACTGGAAGAGAGGGTGCTGCTTACGCCCCAACAACAGACAGATCAAAGTTAGATTTTAAAGTCCGCCTTTCTGGCCTTGTCCCTAAGCATCTGTATGAATTCCACTGAATCCACAAATATGACCTTCCCTTAGATGAGAAACCAGAGGGGCCAGGGTTCCAGAGCAAAGATGAATATGCCTAACAATGTATAAGATGTCCTGACCACGCCCTCGGGGCCCCCAGGGCCCTCGTGGGTCTCTCCTGGTAGATAACAGGCAACTCACTCCTGTTGGTTAGTTTTTCTAAGAAAGTCCGGTTCCTGAACCGTCTTCCGGAGGACTCTTCAGCGGATGCCATGGGAACCCAAGTCTGTGGCCAGCGCAGCACTGTGGGATCTCATTTATTTTTCCATCGTCCTTCCCTTCCCATCTCCAAATCCTGCCCCGAAGACAGTGAAAATCTCATTAGCTTGTCCTCCGTGCGTTCAGAATATAGCATTCCCTCCGTGTTCCACTGCAGAGGGACCAGGGATGTGAGGTGACTAGTGAGAATGTAATCAGGGAATGTGGCAGAGCTGGAGGCACCCAGAGCTGGCCAACCCTCTCCCCAGCGAGGGCCTGCGATTCCCTTAAACACACACATCACATGGCAGAGCCTTGACCCTCCGTAAGGACATTGGCTGAACACACGACGCCCTGTTTGTTTGTGAGACAGTCTCTTTCTTAGGGTCTCTTCTACTGTGAGGGCTTAAAGTATGAAAAAATGCTTTTTTTTTTTTTTTTTAGAAATATCCTGCATTTCAGGTTTCCCACTAATTATGACTGGCTTTCTCCCAAGCTAGCTGGAGCTATTTTGGGGAAAGATTTATAATGATTTTAATAAGAAAAAGCTCTCTCGGAGCCTCGTAAAACTTTCTGTGCAGCCCCACCTAACAGCATCCCCTCTTACAATTATGTCACTAAAAACTTCCTTCTCAAAGAGCGGGACCTTTGTCTATTCATGTGACCCGTAAAAGAGGCATTCATGGAACCTCTGGGCGCCAGGCAAGCTGAGGCTTTATAGGGTCAGGCAGAGCAGGGATGGGAAGGAGTCCCTTTGGCTGGGGGAGCAGGTTCCTTGCTGGTTTCACTGGGCTGCATCTCTGGGGTCTGTGGATACAGGCTGGCCTTTCGGGGAGAATCCCCAGGCCATGCACCACCTACAGCCGCACAGTGGGACTTGGTTCTCAGGAGTAAGCCCGTGCGTGAGTGCATGTGTGCGTGCGTGCGTGCAGAGGCCAGATGAGGATGTCAGGTGCCCTCCTCTGCACCTCTGTACCTTGTCCGCATGAAACAGGGTTTCTCCCTGAGCCTGGAGCTAGGCTGGCGGTAGGCCAGCAAGCACCGGTGTGACCCTCCTGCCTCAGCCCTTTGTTCCCAAGAACAGGGGTGGCAGGTGTACATGACCACACCCGGATTTCCTTTTTTACTCCGAGAACTTCATACATGTTTGCAATGAAGTCACATCATGCCACTCTCCCAGTCTTCCCAAATATGTCTACCTCTTCCTCTTCTTTCTTAAGTTCATGCACGGATGTGGGGCCATACAGCCAAGTATGGGCGGCTTAGCGTTGGCCACACCCCCGAAGAGTGATTCGCCCATAGTAGTAGCCATGACTACCAGTAGCTCCCTAGTTAGGGGTGGAGCCTAGTGATTGCCTCTGCACTCGGCACTCTGCGCTCAGAACGTGACGCGGCTGCTGTGTTATGCCTCTGGCTGTTTAATGCCTCTCTGAAGAAGGTTAGGGCAGATCCCCAGAGACGTGTTGCTGATGGAGACGACAGGGTCGGCATTGGTGGCCTTGGCAGCCATGGTGGTGGCGGTAGCCTTACCGTGCCCAGCTTTACTCCTGCATTAGGTCTTCCCAGCCCAGCAAGGCGGACGTTCCCTGTTCTGATTTGAACCAGATCTGACCACCGCAGGCTCTGATACTGAGTGCTTGGTTCCCAGCTGGTGTTTGGGGACCCTTGTGAGATGGGGAGAGTAGACAGCCGGAGGCAGACCTGTGAAGATTCTGCCTGGATCCTGGCCATCATGAGGTGGAGAATCTCCCTGCCACATGCTCCCACCAGTATGAGGTCTGCCCAGGGGATGGACCCAGGACCTCTGACTGGATCCTTTGAGAACATGAACCAAAAGAAATCCTTCCTGCTTTTAAGTTGTGTGTGCCATGTGTTCAGTCACAGGAGGAGAAGCCAACTGATGAATTCCAGTAGGCAGCTGAGAATGGCGAAGTTCAGAGAGGTTAAGAACCTGCCTTGAGTCACACAGCCTTCCTGAACAGTCACAGGTCATGACCCTCAGCCACTTAAGCCCATAGCTCCTTGTCTGCCTCCAATCACACGTGCTAAATGATGATCTACGGGGTTCTTAGGTGGCACAGGACGCGCGTGACAATGTCTTGGGACTTCAGCACTCATTGAAAAACTGGAGTCTGGGGGAGGCCCTTACATCTGTGATCTCAGGCTTGGGAGGCCGAAGCAGGAGGGACCATAGGTTATAAGGCTAGCCTGGGCAACTTAGTGAGACCCTAACTCAAAAATAAAAGATAAAAGTGGGGGGCTAAGGGGATAGAGCGGAGATAGGCTGTCTAGCATTCCCACGGCCCTGGGAGGAAGGGAAGGAGGAAAGGAGGAAGGGGATTTAACTGTTGATACAGAGAGTCCCAGTGAGGGATTGTCTAGGTCGGGTTGGCCTGTGGGCGTGCTGTCTCTGAGGGCTAGATTGATGACGTTTGTTAGCTAAGGTAGGAAGACTCGTCCGCTGTGGGAGGCACCATTCCCTAGGAAGCAGAGAGAGAGAGAGAGAGAGCCAGCCCGGTGCTGGCACGCGTGCTCACTGCTCTCTGCTCTCAACTGTGGCTGTGGAGTAACCGACTTCTGACACCTCAACCCCTCCACAGTGACAGACCATAGCCTGGAAGCGTGGGCCTGATAAAGCCTTTCTCCCTTAAGTTGCCTTTGTGAGGGCTTTTATCACGGCACCAGGACCCAAAACTAAGACAGAAGGTGCGGGAAGTCAGGAGACAGGAGGCTTCCGTTGACCTCCTCCGTTCAGCCTCCTCATCTCCAGTTACCTCACGCTGACACCCACAGCCCCCAGCAGCCACTCACACCCAGGAAAAGAAAAGGGCAAAGTTATCTATTCTCGGCTGTCAGGCACAACACAAGCTATCAAGGCTCCCCGGGTCTGAAGCGCTTCCAGCTCGCTTCTCAGAAGGCAGGGATTTTGACTCCGGGCCATGGATGCTCCGTGAAGCATGCTTCTGTTGTCCAGGGTAACAGAGCCTTGGCTTTCTCTTCCCTCACTCTTCAGCCTCTTTCTGGGTCCGTCTTTCCCTCCCAGCCCCGGGCCTTTGCACCCAGCCTCACCTCTCGTCAGCGGATCCCAGCAGGCTCAGGTCTAGTATTCTTTTTATCTCTGTTTCATGTACTCTTCCACACTGGAGGCCCTCACACCACCCACCTGTGTGCCTGGTATGGTCTAGGAATGCCACTGGAGCCGGATGGGTAGGCAGGCTGGCAACTTGGAACCCCAAGTTTTGTGACTGAGCCCTCCGGCCTTTCTTTTTTAAGATCTGACCTGCAAGGCACAGGCTGAGGGACTCTCTGCAGTCAGGCTACCCAGGTATGTCCCAGCCCAGACCTCGGGAGCCACATTTGTCTCTGTGAAACAGACAACAACCTGGCTATTCCCAGACTCCAGAATTTTTATTTCCCTAGTTTTCATGAGCAGCGTTATGGTGAGAAGGTGGCTGGTCTCCATCAGGGGTCCTGCTGATACTGGGTCCCCAGTGACACTGCAGTCTTTCTGAGTATATCAGTACCATTTCCTGGGGAGTTCCAACTCTTGGGGGACCATGTTAGTCCCTGAGAATGTCAGTTGCTAGGAGACCCCCTCTCACGCGGGCTCTGATCCTGCTTCCTGCCACCAGCTGAAACAGGGCACAAGCCTGCCCAGAAGCCAGGCAAATCTCATATTTCCCGTCTCCAAGATGATGAACTAAGCTAACCCTTTATAACTCCCCCAATCTCAGGCATTCTCTTACAGTATCAAAAAGTGCACCAGGGCAGGGCAAGGGCGATCTTAGTGTGTGTCTCAGGGTCCTGTAGTCTGCTCACAGTCTCAGTGGGCCAGGCCACGTAGGGCGCCACCTCCTCTGAACTGTGGAATCTTCCAACCCCACGTGGCTGTTGGTAGAGTCGTTTCTTCCTAGTGGTAGAACTCACAGCAGCAAGCTGCTTCGGTCCCAGGGCTCTCCCCTCTCTGAGCCCTGAGGAGTCCAGAGCTCATGAAGGATTGTTGCCTCATTAGCCTGGGCCACTTAGGACACACCTGTTTCCTGATTAGCATGAATCGTCACGGAATGATTTCACTTTTCAGGAGCTGGGTCACAAATAGCAAACACAGTGATAGCCCTTTCTATCTCAGCCTCCAGGGTGGCGGGCACAGGGAAGGAACCCCAGGGCTCCACTTAGGATTCTCGCTGTGTGGCCTAGGGTGAGTTGTTTCACCTCTCTGTGTCCTGCTGCAGGGGTTTGTCGTGAGGATTAAACGGGTTGGTTCACGAGATGTTCCTCAAGCAGCTCCTGGTAGGGGGAGTGCAGGTGGTACACCAGCCATTGTGTACAGGCGGTAATTTCTGAGGCAGCCCGGCCCCCGTGCCTGGATCCCGGAAATGGATCCACCAGCTGGAAAGTGGGATCCGAAGACGTGGGGAGGGGAGCGGCCGAGTCTTGAGGAGTCTGGTCACCTGGGTATCGTGAAGACATGGGGAGGGGAGCGGCCAAGTCTTGAGGAGTCTGGGCACCTGGGTATCGTGAACGAGCCTGAGCTTCACCAGTGTCAGTGCTAATGGAGTGTGGTGTGGAATTACCCACTAGCACTGTGGATAAGGGGGGGGTGCCCCGCTTCAGTTCTGGCCATTGAGATACCTCAGAGCAGACAATGACTTGTCTTGGTGGATGGATTAGAAGTCTTCTGTCAGGGATTATAATCGAGATGGGGGGGCCTCAGCAGGGGCTGCAAATGTAGCTCCCTTGGTGGAGTGCTCCCTTGGTAGAGTGCTCCGTTGGTGGAGTGCTCCATTGGTGGAGTGCTCAGCCGATAGAGTGCTCCCTTGGTAGAGTGCTCCCTTGGTAGAGTGCTCCGTTGTTGGAGTGCTCTGTTGGTGGAGTGCTCCGTTGGTGGAGTGCTCTGTTGGTGGAGTACTCAGTTGATAGAGTGCTCCCTTGGTAGAGTGCTCAGTTGGTAGAGTGCTCCGTTGGTGGAGTGCTCTGTTGATAGAGTGCTCCTTTGGTGGAGTGCTCCTTTGTTGGAGTGCTCAGTTGGTAGAGTGCTCCCTTGGTAGAGTGCTCCCTTGGTAGAGCGCTTTGCTAGCACACACATGAAATCCTGGGTTCGGTCCCCAACGCTATATGAAACAGATGGTGGCCATGCCTCTGAGTCCCAGTACTTGGGAGGTGAAGGCAGGAGGACCAGAAATTCTCTTCCTCCTTTGCTATACAGTGAGCTTGCAGCTAGCCTGGGCTGTGTGAGACCCTGCCCTTTAAAATAACAATTAGTATTATCTGGAACAGACAGAGTGAGCTGGATGTCTCTCACTTGCCGTCTGCTTGTGGGGATGTTCCGGGGAGTTCCCGGGTTCTGCCGGGTTCCAGGGAGTCTAGCACGGGACATCTCCGAGGCCCCCAGGGATACGAACTGCTCATCTCTGCGCCACAGTCAAAGGGGCAGCCTAGGAGCTGACCCCAGAGCAAACTCTCTCAGCACTCTAGCCTTCAACTTGCTGCTGAGTTCCATGTCCACCCCACGGGAGTGGGCACAGCAGGTGGGGAGACCACAGCTCTCCTCACCCACTTCTCAGTCAGATCCCAGGCAAGTCATTCCCATTTCCCGACTGCTCAAATGTGGCTTCTAATAATCCAACTCGAGTCATTTATTGACAGCAGGAGCAGAACTCGCTGGCGCCCTGCCCAGATTCCCTGGCTTCCCTTAGAAACTTGCTGGGTCATGTTTCCCTGAACCTTGCCTCTCATGGTGCTGCTGCAGCCTGCACACCTACCCAGGGTGGACGGAGCTGGGCGACGACCTGTCCCAGGATAGCCCTCAGCCTGGTTTCCTGGCCCAGGAATAACTGCGCCAGAGCTCTTTGAGTACAGATGAGGGTTTTCCCAGACACTTTTGTTCTGCAAATACGACATCTCCAGATAGAAAATCTGCAATCCAAAGGCCTGCTCTAGAAGGTATTGTCACCATAGGCTGAAGTTTCAAAAAGCCACCTGTGCAGCGTGGTGACTTTAGCAGCGGGAGTAGGGTTGGGTTCACCGTCAGCAGACGTGCTGCAGCTACCAGAATGGGCAATCTTATCAGAGGCACTCAGCTAAAAGAAGCCTGTTGAGGTGTCTGAAGCCTGGACAGGGCAAGGTCAGTGCAAACTTACAGGTGGGATAACCTTTTCAGTGACCTTCTGGCCTGGTCACCTGGGTCTCGTTTAGCCCCGTTGCTAATCCTGCATCACCCTGGTGTCGGTCACACAGCCCAGCGTGTGAAATAATCTCCTGCCCCTGCCCTGAAGCCCCGGTAATTGACTGACACTTGTTTCCAGCGTCTGAGCTTCCTAAAGCCAGGAAGATTCCAGCGTCTTCAAAGAGTGCAGGCTTTGAGCTTAACAAACCCTGAATGCCAGTGGCAGGCGCGGATCCAGAGAGCTGTGCACGCAGCTTGCTCCTGGCTGCCAAGCTGAGGATGTCTTTCCTAGAAATGTCAGCTGAGAAGTGAGGGGCCTGAAAATTCTCTCCACACAGGGGCTTTGGGAAAGGTGGGGTTCTCACAATCGCTCATGCATCTTGGGGCTTTTAGTTCCATGACGCCCAGAGGAAGCAAGCTGTGTCTTTTTCCCATTGGGGTTTAGGGGTGTCATTTGCAAAAGGAGGGGCCTTGGTTCTTCTCGTCTCGACTGCCATGACAGCTGGTAGCTTTGGGGGTTTCTGCATGGAGCTGCGACCTTCGGGACGTGCCTGCCACAGCTACCCCCAGACAGAAGGCCTCCCCTTAATATCTGTCCATTGACGTTTCCAGACAGTTCCAAATACGCACTTTAAAGGCATCTGGGCAAAATTACATTGGGGACTGGGGTGATAACGAAGTTGGCAATGTGTTTGAGTAGCATATACAAAACCTTGGGTTCCGTTCCCAACACTGCACAAACCTGGTTTATTCCAACACTAATAAAACTCCACACTTAGAGTTCAAGGTCAGCCTCAGCTACAGAGTGCATTTGAGGCCAACCTGAACTAGAGACCTTGTCCAAAAAAAGGAATGAAGGAAGGAAGAAAGGAAGGAAGGAAGGAAGGAAGGAAGGAAGGAAGGAAGGAAGGAAGGAAGGAGAGAAGGAAGGAGAAAAAAGCCAAAAAAACCACTGCATTTTCTCTGAGTTTGCCTTTGACTCTTCTTTCCTGTGACAGGCACCATCCTCCCTGCCAGGGTCTTCTCGTCATTCTCTGAGCGGCTCCCCACCCATCTCCATTTTTCATCCAGGCTGGAGTCTAAGTCCAACCTGCAGTGCCTGCCGTACAGCCAGCCTTCTTCCTTCAAAGCCAACACAGTTCCGCTGCCATCTGCAGCAACACACCTGGGCTTCCGCAGCTGGCATCTCTCTTCCTGGGCATCTTGCCAAGCCTGGAGGCGGTCCTTTTAGTGTCCCTATCCTGCTTCGAATTTAAAGGCCTCCCAGTGCGCTAAGAAGAAGGGAGAGGCCATGACTCCGGGTTGGGACTGAACCCTGGGCCTGCCATTAGTAACTGACAGTTCTGGCCTTGGCCTCAGAGTCCTTGCTGGTGACTCCCTCTGTCCAGCAGCGATGGCAGGACCGACCCAGCCGTGTTGAGAAGAATGACTGCCGCCCAGCACAGCTAGCGCCTGACGTAGGTGGAGGCTTGTGCCTAGGACACAGTGTGGAGACAAAGTTCGCAGGAGCGGTTTGAAGGACCGTCCCCTGGTGCTGGGGCCTGTTATCCCGAGGGCGCGAGGGCTCACCCACCAAAGCAAAGCTTTTGTATTTTAAATGGCCAATAATACTCACTGGATTTCCACTTACACACTCCAGGCAGGGACTTGCAGTAATCCTCGGGGCTTGTCTCAACTTGTATCCCCGTCATTCCAGTGAGGAAACCGAGGCCACAAGAAGTGATTGCACCTACCCAACCCGGGTTAGGGTTCTATGCTGGGCCTGGAGCTCCAGCCTCAGGTTCCATCGGGGAAGAAGTGACCACAGTTGGAGTTTCTGTCTGCCCTCCTGGGTTCTGGAGGCTTCTGCACCCTCCTCGGCCTGGGCCTCTGGGGCCCAGCCCTTCCTTTACCTCTCCTGCTGGCCACACTGACTAATCCCTTTTCCCATGAGGTGAGCCAAGATAAGATTAGAGCTTTATTGAAAGGAAATTAAACTAGGAAATGAGAAGATAAACAAACCCCAAATGAATGGGGTAGGGGAGAAAAAACAGCCCCCAAAGCAAGTGAGGTCACCCAGCCCAGGTCTCCATCCTGAAGGGACATGCTTCTTGCAGCCCAGACCAGGCATCCAGCAGGTAACCTCCCTCCCAGCTCCTCTTCACCGGCCCTGCTGGTGACCATGGTCACACTGACTAGCATGGTCACTTCAGCAGTGGCTTGTGACAGCGACCTGTGCCTTCCAGCACTTTTCCCAAGCCACAGCATCCTGGGACCTTTCCAGTGGTCACATTCGGAATGCTGCCAACATTGGTGATGTTGCTTCGCCCTTCCCGTGCAGGGGCAGAAACCGCATTTTCCATCCTCATCACCCTGGCCCCGCTCTCCTCTCCTCTCCCACCCTGACAAGTGTGTCTCTGCTCTGCCTCGGCACCTGCATTCTCTGCCCAAGGTGACCCCAAGGTGACCTTTGCTGCTCTCAACCTGCAAGCCACCTCTTCCTTCACAGCCTCTGCTCACCAGCCCCAACCTGTCCTAAATGTCACGTTTTCAGTACCGTTCCCTCTGCATTTCCTGTGGGGAAGACAAAATGAACGAAAAGGCTCGTGGGTCCAGAGTCTGTGACGTTCAGGGGCACGGCACTGGCTTCTGTTTGTTTCTGTTTTTTTTGAGACAGGGTTTCTCTGTGTAGCCTTGGCAGTCCTGGAACTCACTCTGTAGATCAGGCTGGCCTTGAACTCAGAGATCTGCCTGCCTTTGCCTCCCTGGTGCTGGGATTAAAGGTGCGCCAGCTCCACTCAGCGAGAGCTGTGTTTTTAAGTGCCCTTCTTTTTGAGCTGTAAAGTGATCGTTTGGGGAACAAATATAGAAAAAAACTGAAAAAAAAAATAAAAAAGATGAGAAACACTTTAATTCCTCCACTCCAAGGTAATTATTGTAAACATTTAAATTTATCTTCTAATGGTCTTTTTTGAGCACACAAAAGTACAAACATTTTCAAAAGATTAGATCATATCATATATGTACTTCTCTGTGCTCGTAATGTATTGATTATGAACATTTCATACCTTGATAAATATTGTTCCAGAATAAGAGTTTATCTGCTATGTTCTATCACTGTTTTAGATCTTATCTATAAATAGAACAAGTCACGCCGAAGGGCTGGGGAGGGAACTCTGTGGTAGGGCTTTTGCCTGGCACGCACAAGGTCCTGGCAGCGAAAGACCCCACTGCTGGGAGCTGGGGAGATGGCTCACTGGTTAAAGTGCTGGCTGCGTAGGTCTGCGGACCTTAGTTTGGATTCCCAACACCTCCGTAAAAATCTGGGTGTGGCAGTGTGCCTGTCACCGCAGCACTAGAGAGGCAGAGACTGGCAGGCCCCTAGAATGCACCGGCCTTCCCGACTAGCTGAATGTGTGAGGTCATGGAGCGTGTCCATCAGAGGACGTTATCCTCTGGCCTCTGTACGTGGGGACGTGGGGATATGTTGGATTGGAGTTTGCGAGCCCACCTCTCAACTTGTACCCTCATGTGGTGGTCATGGCGTCATGTTCTCACTCCTCCCAGGACCTTACCTCTGGAGTCGCCAATGTCCTCTCGAAATGGTGACTGGCTTCATCCAGACTGAGGAATTTAGCGGAGCCAGTAGGAATCTGTCTTCTCTGAGGCCTTATCTCAGTTTCCATCGTAATCATCTTCTTCGTGATGAGACACTATGACCAAAGCAATTTATAAAAAGAGAGCATTCAATTTGGGGTTCACAACTGCAGACAGAGTCCCATCTCATCCACAAGCACGAGGCAGAGAGAGCTAACAGGGCATGGGGTAGCCTTTGGAAACCTCAGCGCTCCTCTCCAGTGACCTACAACCTCCAGCAAGGTCACACTTCCTAACCCCTTCCCAGCCGTCCACCAACCAGAGATCAACTGTTCAAACAGGAGCCTGTAGGGTGTCATCCTCACTCAGACCTCCACAGTCACAAATGCTGTTGCTTGGGCAGGATTCTGTCTGTGACACAGGCCTGCCCTGTCGTGGGTGGGAAGGGACCGTACCACAAGGTGAAGGTCAGTCATAAGAGCCACTTTGGGATGTTACACTGCCATAGTGGAAGTGTCCCAGGCCTCCCCTTTTGTCGGGCATCCATGTTGTTTCCACTACTTGCTGTTGCGAGGAGCCCTCCCACAGTCCCTGATTGAGACTTGCTGGGTCGGCTGTGTCTCTTCCACTGTAGGATTTCCACGTCACAACCTAGGAGCCATATGGCTGTTTGGGGACGCGCCCTAAGATGTCCCCATAGCACCCTTCACTTAGTGCAGTTATAGAGACAGTCCTTTGAGGGGCTTCTCGGCCCGACTCATGGGCTAGGAGAGACTGACCAGACGCAGAATTCAGCTGAGAGACTCCCCAGAGGCCCTCTCGGAGAGATAGGTGGAGACTCGGAGCCCCCAGCATGTGGGGCACCTTAAGACAGGAATCACAGATAAGCCGCTGGGCCCCCGAGGCCTGCAGGCACAGGTGACAAAGCTGTCTGCACCAAAAGTGTGTGTGTGTGTGGGGGGGGTACACTCCAATCCAAATCAGTCCTCAGCTCTTCTTCAGCCTTCATTTTCCTCCAGCTCTTGGTGTTGGCTTAAGTTTGACCGAGATCAGCCCACAGCCAGTGTGGAGCTGGGTTTGTCTGGCTGTGCCATTCGACCCTGGGTGGGGGCAAAGCAAAGTGGATGAGGGCAGAGAATGGGGGACAGAAGAGGAGACACAGGACCCTAACATATCGGCCTTACAGCATTTTCAGAATGTCTGTAGAATGCAGGCTGCCACGTCAGCAGAGGTAGCCGGTCCTCCTTGCTGCCAATGGGGGTGGGAGGGATTATTAATAGTTATTTATAATGGCCATTAGTAGTCATTAGAACAGTAGTATTAGCTATACGTGTTAAGTATTTTTATGTACAGGGCAATGTATTACATTACAGGGCATTTTTGCACATAATATTTCTAATTTTTATAGTCAATCTGGTGGACACATGTTATTTCGTATCTGTCTCCGGAGAGGCAAAATGAGCTAGCAGGGCTCAGCCTCCTGCGCAAGGTCGCCAAACATCAGTAGCAGAGAAGGGATTTCCGCTCCAGGCTGAGTAACTCAAAACAGCTGAACCCAAGGTAGAGAGGTGGTGGTGCAGGTTCCTTTATCACGGAATAGTGGTCGAAAAGGGGGGAGAGAGAGGAGAAATGGGGAAGAGGAGGTGATCTTTCACCTACCCGTTCATCTGGACAGGTGTGGTAGAGTTAAATGTAACATCTAGCCAACCCTG
>NC_022024.1:34557244-34571348 GCF_000317375.1 Microtus ochrogaster
GCAGTAAGGTCCCAAGGGCCACAGGCGTCTCTGTGTGAGCCTTATCCAGTGCATGCAGGGCAGAGGCTGAGGCCGAGGGTGAGGCTTCTCTGGAGGTGCTTGCTCCCCCTGCACACTGTCCTGCAGCCCCAGGCACCCTACGAGTGCTCCATCCAGTGTTGATGGGTTTCTGTCCTGCCCGGTCCTGCAGCCATTAATTTCCAAAGAACCACACAGAGGTCTACGTTAGTTATAAACTGATTGTCCCATTAGCTCGGGCTTCTTATTACCTAATTCTTATAACTTACATTAGCCCACAATTCTTGTCTGAGTTAGCCACGTGGCATGGTACCTTTTTTTGGCAAGGCAGTCACATCTTGCTTCCTCTCAGGCTGGGTCACGAATGCAGACAGCACTTCCCTCTTCCCAGCATTCTCCTGTTCTCATTGCCCGCCTCTACTTCCTGCCTGGTCACCCAGCCTATACTTCCTACCTGGCTACTGGCCAATCAGCATTTTATTAAAAATAATACAAATGACAGGATAAAAGACCATTATCCCACAGCACGTCCACTGCCTAACTCTAGAAGAAAGTGAGACTAGTCTCTGGGATCGCGGGGCAAGGAATTGCCACCGGAAGGAGCTGCTCTGCTCCTCTCCCGTAATAATGGAAGTCACGTGCTCTGTCTTCCCTGCTGGACACTGGATGAAAACAGCACAGGAACGTCTTTGATTTGTTTGCGGTCACATCACTTGGGTTCTTCCCAACATGAAGGAGTGGGCCTAGCGTGAACTGCAGTGGCCACACAGGTGGAGTTCAGCTCCAGGGTCAAATCTGAGGGTGTCACTGGCACCACTCCGGGGTCAAGAGCACCACTTTGAGCTAGCCAGACTTGGTGGGGTCAGGGGCTGCTTTCTGCTTCATTTGTGGGTAGAGAATTCTCTCCCTCCTTCCTAATCCTAGGTGCCATGACTAAAATACCCCCTCAGCGCTAAAAGTGTTGGCCTCTGATTGAAGTCCCTGTCCTGAGGGTCACTCAGACACACTGCTCATTGGCTTTGGGAAATCAGGCCCAGGGGAATGGGCGGGGCTCAGAAGGAAAGAGAATGGTGACATCTTTCTAGGCTGCAGAGCAGAGAAGAGGCGGCCGGGGACCCTGCCAACAGGGTGATTCCCTGTGGACTGGAACCAGGTCTGACTCAAACACGAGAAGTGCAGAAGGGCTTTGACCCGGGGTCCTGCACACAGTAGGTGTTGGGGGGGGTTGTTGTTTTGTTTTAATTTTTCGAGACAGGATTTCATGTTTAGGGCTGACTGTACTGGAACTCACTTTGTAGACCAGGCTGGCCTTGAACTCACAGAGATCCGCCTGCCTCGGCCTCCCGAGTGCTGGAATGAAACACTGCAGAGAGCCTAGGCGCTCTAACGTGGTTAAGATGCAGGGTCCAGGAGTCCCATATCTGACGTTTGCATCCTGTACTCTGTGACCACAGAAACTCAAATAATATTTGTCTCGCTTTACCAGAAAAGTCAAAAGACCCAAAGTGCACCAAAACCTGACCATTTCTGACGTCACAGGGAAAGGCTCACAGCTGGCCTCATGTGATATCAGTCCAACTTGCTAAAAGTATCTTTTAAAGCATCTTCAGGCTGTGCTGCAGAGCTGGCTCTGTGGTCAAGAGCTCATGTGTTGTTGCAGAGGACTCGGGTTGGATCTGAAGCACCCACATGGCAGCTCACAACTGCCAGTAACTCCAGTTCCGGGGCACCCCACACCCTCTTCTGACCTCCGTGGACACCGCACGCAAGTGTGTGTGTGTGTACATACAAAATACACACATAAAATTAAAAATATTAGAAGCTGAAGTGGCTGCAGGCTGTGTCTGTAATGTAGATGTAAGACGGAATGGATCCCGTGTCCCCAGGTCCTGTAAAATGGAATAGATCCTGTGTTCCCAGGTCCCAGCCTCTCTGCTGTCTCACGGGTACGCAGTCTTTCTGGCAGATGAATAGCAAGGGATGAAACCCCAAGCGTTTTGGATCAAGGATACCTATCTGAGCACAGAGACATTTATTATTCATGAGTCTTCTTCAATTTTAGACCCATTTTCAAATAGCTAGTCTGACCTTTTATGTGGGGATTTTTTTCTTCAGCCTGCTTGGTGACCAAGGGCTCAGTTCCTCTCCTAGTTGAAAGCCGCCGTCGGACGAGTTTCTGAGTGATTCTAGAGTCTCGTTATCTTTGCTTATTTGCATTAAGGAATGGAACGCTAGATTCACGAAGCCCGATTTGCCATTAGGCGCCCACTCACATGGAAACAGTCTGTGGCTTCTTTTCTCAAATTCCCTGTGGGCCAGGAGTGGGCCGGGCCGTTCTTCCCATCTTCCAGAGAAGGCTTAGGGGCGCGTCAGCACACTGTCCCCCAACTCTGCTATGCAGTCCCCATCACCGAAGATGAAACATTGCCTGGGAGCCCCAGCAAGAGACTGTCCCCAACCCAGGGGACAGGAGAGACACCCCGAACAGCTCCTCCTGTCTCTGTCACCGAGGGCCAGCCTGATGCTTGGGCCCTGGCTACCCCTTTGTGCTTTGGAGAGAGCTGAACGGATGTCACTGATCCAGAGCCATTCTGGAAGGTTCTGGGGAAATGAATCCACAGTCCATGGCTTCAACTTGATGCTGTTCTTTCTTGTTTACTTTAATATCTCTTCTCTCTAAAATAAAAAAAGAGCTTGTTCTTTATATTGCTTCCTGACCCCCTCCTGGCTTCAGGTCTGGACCCAGTCTCAAAAGCCCAAAACAAACAACCCCCCCAAAAAAACCCCAAAACCTACCAGCCATTCAACTAAACTGTCACTGGGCGGGGGCTGGGGATAGCCAGGTGACAGAGAGTATTACATGAAGAAAAGGCGTGTCCCATCACAGGTGGGCACAAGACCACGGGAAGTTGCCAGCGAAGTGCAGGAAGCCGGAGCGAGAGCTCACCTTTGACTAGAATATCCCCAGGGAGGCAGCTCAGAGCCGCAGTAGGTGTTTTGCCCGAGTGACCGAAGAGTACAATGCGCAGAGCCACTGCCACCGTCATCTAGAAAACAGCTCAGGGCTGCTGTTCGCTGAGCTACGCAGGAAGCTCAGAGCCTGGCCTCCTGGGCACCATCTGCCAGCCCAGCCGGGGAAGGGCTGCACCGCAGCTGGGGAGGTGACCACAGGGTATGGTGAAAACAGTGGCTGGCCATGCACCCACAGCTAAGGGAGTCGGCCCGCTTCCCCCACTGTAGACAGCCTGCTGTGCCGGTGCCTAGTGAGTGTCAGTATTTTAAGGATACAGTTCCCTTAATTTATTTACCCTCCCCTGTGTGTGTGTGTGTGTGTGTGCATGTGTGTATGTATGTGTGTGTGCATGTGTGTGCGTGCATATGTGTGTATGTTGTATGTGTGTGTGCATGTGTGTGTATGTATGTGTGTGCGTGTGTATGTATATGTGTGTGCGTGTGTGTATGTATGTATGTGTGTGCATGCATATGTGTGTATGTTGTATGTGCGTGTGCATGTGTGTATGTGTGTGTATGTATGTATGTGCGTGTGTGTATGTATGTGTGTATGTGTGTGCGTGTGTGTATGTATATGTGTGTGTGCGTGTATGTATATGTGTGTGTATGTATATGTATGTGTGTGTGCGTGTGTGTATGTATATGTGTCTGTATGTATATGTATGTGTGTGTGCGTGTGTGTATGTAGATGTGTGTATGTATATGTGTGTGTGCACACAACTTGCAGTAGTCACTCTCTCTCCACCATGTAAGTCCCAGGGAAGGAACTTGAGTCCTCAGACTTGGAGGCAGCCGCCTCTACCCACCAGGCCATTTTTCCAGACCCCTTTATATTTTAATTGTGGTAGAATACACATAAGAACGCGTGTTCTAAGAATGTAGTTTAGTGGTAGAACATATGCCTATCATGCGCACCGCCCTGGTTCCATCCCCATCCCTGGAAAAACAAATGAACAAACAAAAGAGGTAGCAGACGAGGGGTCTGAGCCCAGGTGGTTGGCTTTAGGCCAGCCAGCCCTAAACAGCAACTGTGTGGTCAGCCTGAAATACCTGCAAGATGCCACTGTTTGTATGCAGTGCCCTGGGCATCTACAGAGAGCCCTTTCCAGCCCTGACCGTGCATGGTCTGAGTGAGTCGTGGGCGTGTAGCGTCCCTGTTGCAGAATGCAATGGGTACTGTGTGAGGCCAAGGAGGACCCAATGTGCTGGGCAGCCCTTGTGGCCTCTGCTGCTTTCAAATGGGAAGGTGTGGTGTGGTTGGAGGCCACTAGTTCGTTTCCCGACCTCCCTGACCCGAAATAATCACATAGAAAGTATATTATTTGCAATACTGTTTGGCCAATAGCTCAAGCTTATTGCAGCTAGCTCTTATATCCTAAACTAGCCCATCTCCATTGATCTGTGCATCACCTCGAGGTCGTGGCCTACCAGCAAAGTTTCAGCAGGCTCCGGGGGAGGCATCTATCTCCTGTGGGTGGCTACGTGGCTTCTCCCTCACTCCGCCTACTCTCTCTCTACATCTCTGTTCGGATTTCCCACCTGGCTTTACTCTGTTAAGCCATTGGCCCAAAGCAGCTTTATTCATTAACCATTAAAAGCAACACATAGATTCCCACACTAGTGTGGGGTGCCAGGTTTGCATCATTCATTCCACAAATATGGAGTGCTGATATCCTCTGCTTCGTGACGTGTTCACGCAAGGCTCGTCTGGAAGGCACGTGGTCGAATATGGAAACCAATTATCATTGCTTATCAATGGAGTAACCCATCTATGAGTTCATAGCTTCCTGAGCTGTTAGGAGATACATCCTCTTGGATAAAGCAGACTGCAGGGTAGGTGTCCTTGAAGGAGCTCTGCCCTTCCCCCTCCCATCCTGGCTTCCTTTCCTGGCTGTAGTGAGGTGAGCAGGTTTGCTCTGGCACACCATGGTGCTGTGCCATTGTGTGCTCCAGAAATAACAGAGCCCAGTAGCCGTGGAACCTCTGAAACCATGAGCCAAGTACACATGTCCTCCTCTAAGTTCTTTTCTCCCAGAGGCAGTGCGCTGTGCAACCCAAATGCTGGTGTGCAGCGGGGGTCCAGAGAACAGGACCATGCCTTTGGAGGGCAGAACCTTCTGAAGGTGTGGCTGGGGCTTCCCGGCTGCTGGCACACACCAGAGCTGCTCCCCCTTTCAGCCGGAGTCTCAGCTAGCCCAAGCCGGCCTCAAACTTGCTACGGAGCTGGGCAAGGATCCTTGAGCTTCTGATCCTCCTGCCCAAGTGCTGGGATTACAGACAGGTGCCACCGTGCCTGCTTTGTGCCAAGGATCGAACTCGGGGCTTTCTTTGTGCACGCTCTGAACAAGGACTCTATCAGCTTTGCCATGTCCTGGCCCTCGCTGGAGTCTCAAAGGAGCAGCTCCAGTATCCAGAACCATCCGGGTCTTGCTGGCACCTGGTGAACCCGAAGACTTGCCCAGCAGAGTTTCTGTAGAGTTACGAGAAGGTAGAGGGTAAGGGTGGCAAAGCCCCTGGGTTCTTTACGGTGGGGTGGTGGAGAGATTCATAGACGGACTTCCTTAGGCAAAGCAGGGAATGGCAAAGGATTCTGGGAGGTGTGTGAGGACCACAAACCAGGAAACACCTGAAGTATGCCTGAATGGGTGCCTGACTCCTGGCTGCACGTGTCCTCTTCCTCCCTCCCAGGTAGAGGTACTGCCCTGGGTCAGAGTCCAGAGAAGGAGCTGCCAGTCCATTGGTGCCTTGTGTCATTCCTGTGGTGAGGGTGGGGGTCAGGGTGGGGGTGGATGACTCCTGTTCTCCCCCTGCCCCAGCCCGATGCCCTCTGGCCTGTCCCTTCCCAGGAGACTATGTCTAGCTAGAGTGAAGAGGTCACTTCCAGAAGGAAGCCAGCCTCCAGTCTGATGAAGTCAGAGAGCCATGCAACACCCGTCCTTCCATGTTTAGGTCCACGATCAGCTTCCCTCTGCGCCCTAGAACCACACCCCCTCGTCTTCCACAGTAAAGGCCACAATCTCAGAGCGGTGTCCTGGAGGAGCAGCCCAGGGTAGCAGCCACGGAGCCTGCTCACCCGCTCTCTCCTCTTCCATCCAAGTGTGGCTCTTGGATCAGAGCTCGTCTGGGTCACCTTCCTGGAATTCCGAGACATGACCTGCAAGTGCCGAATAAGTTTGTCTGCATCCAGGAACCAGGGATGGACATGAGAGGGGGCTTTGTTGGGCTGCCAGCACAGTGCCGAGCCCTCCGTGGGCGTCTGGGTGGTGACCAATGTGTAGCTCTCCCCTCAGGCTTCCCTGTCCCTGCAGATCTGCGTGACCTAGTGCTGACTTATGCTGCTTTTCCTGCTTCTCCTATCCTGCTGTTTCCGGATTGATGGAAGAGATGCCAGGGTGGAGGCCAGGCTCGGCAGGGCGCCTGGGGACAGATCCCGTTCTGTTTTCAGTGCCTTCGGATCCCTCGGGCCCCATCAGAGCCCCCTGAGGCTGGAGGTCAGGCTGGGTCCCTCTTTTGACTCATCTGAGAAGAGCTGGCCTTTCCGGGCCAGACTCCCTAGCAAAGGTCAGGTATCCTCACTTGCGCTCCTGTTGTTGAGACGAAATATACCAGAAAGTCAGTTTAACAGAAAAAGTGTTACATGAAGTGGAGAGTTAAAAAAAAGATAGGAAATAAAATAATTTTGAACCAGATGAGCATATTGGGATGCTCATAATAACCCTTTGGCTTGATGATACAATGTTGACATCATATACAAAGTTCATGAGTGTGATTGAGTAACAGAAAAAAAATATGAGGCACACAAAACAACTCATAACATCTTAGGTAGGTTTCTGATTTTATGTTGGACACATTCTCTGTGCAGAGCCCATGAGTTGCAGGTTGCAAACTTGTGTCTGCAGTGCCCTGGGGTTGCTGTTTTCTTAGGAAACCACAGCAGTCTCTTCCGGATGTAACTGAGGGTCCTTCGCCCGGGCCCCAGAGTCTATAAACTCACAGCTGTCCCCTCTTGCCGGGAGCATGGAATTAAGAATAGGCTTACGCTGTACTTCTAAATGGCGGCACTGGGGACTCTGACTTGCTTTGCTGGTTTTGTAGTTTGCTGTCCTGCTGTGTGTCGCACTGCCTGTCACCATGCCCGGAAAGCAGGATGTTCTGGGCAGTCCCTATGGGCTCTCTGCTTATTCTCTGCTGGACAGAGCGTGTTCTTAGCCCCTGCTGGGAAGATTAGCAGATCAGTGTCTACTCCCAATCAAAGCAGTTGTCCCCCCAGGTGAGGGACAGAAGGGACGCTGGACTGAAGTGTGTTTATCCTGAGATGGAGATTCCACCATCTGTCTCCGGGGACCGTAGGTAATGCCTCTGATCCAGGCCTAACCCAGAGTTCCAGGGTCAAGGGGCCTCCATCGTGCTCTGTGGCTCCATCTCTATCATCTCAGTTAACGCCCCTGAGGCCATCTCTGGGGTTCGGGGGTGCCACCTCCTCCTCACAGTTATTTTTACCAGTTATTCTGAGATACTATTGGCACTGCCAACCCTTTCGTGGGGGCATTCGGATATTGCTCCAGGGAGGTAAAGAGCCACACACAGAGATAAGCCATCACCATAGCCCCGGAACAACTGCCAGGCTGGAGGGGAGGTGGTGGAGGAGAGAAGGCAGCGCCTTGGTTCATGTTGATGCTGATTTCCAGTCCTTCTGTTCAGTCTTCACTCCTACCCCTGCTAAGTCTCTGGAGCACATGACTGTGCTAACACCCAGCCCAGGCCACTGCCTTGTGTGTCATAGAGAGTTCTTCAAACGGCAGCACACCGGAGTAGCCCTCAGACACTGCTTCTTCAAGTACATCACTTTTCTTTGTTTTTGTGGGTTGGTTTTTCTGTTTTGTCTTTGTTTTTCGAGACAGGGTTTCTCTGTGTAGCCCTGGCTGTCCTGGAACTCGCTCTGTAGACCAGGCTGGTTTCGAACTCACAGACACCTGCCTGCCTCTGCCTCCCGAGTGCTGGGATTAAAAGGGTGCGCACACACACACACACAAGTGCATCACTTTTAGTTGATGAAGGAAGTGTGGCATGGGGCTTCCGAGTCACTTAAAGCTACACAGAATCCAGCAGTGTTGCTGAGGTCAGCTCTGGGCTTCAGGCTGTGGGCACTAGATCATTTTCTTCATTTTTTTTTTTACAGTTATCTGACAGTTTCCGTAGTCAGGTGTGGTGGCGAATACCTGTATTTGCAGCGCTCAGGAGGCTGAGTCAGGAGGATCATGAGTTTGATCTTAACCCGGGCAATGTAGCAAGACCCTGCACTAAATAACCAAAGTAAACTAAAACAAACAAACAACAACAAATACCACCACCATCAAAAATCTGACAAAATTCTTTCCTTGGTCTACAATTTGTCTTTAATTATCTCTGTGCGGGTCTTTCTCTTGTTCAAGAGAGAAATACAAAGTACAAGCGTCTCGAGTCCTCCCGCCTCAGGAGCATGTGGCCACGTGTGTTGCCAGTGATCTGTGGTCCTACTTATCCATGGCAGCGTGTCTGAGACTTTCAGCCAGATCTGAAGCTGCCACCCACCCTGTACATCCTGTACCTTATAAGTTTAACTCATACATTAGGCATAATTAGGCATTAACAACAGTGGAAAGACAGAACAATCAGACGTCAAACAGAGGTTATTTGAGTGTAGGTGTAGCATGGTGACAGCTGACCCAGTGGCTAAGGCAGACACTGAGTGGCCGGTCTATGGCCGGCAGGTAGAGACCTCTAGCCTTCAGCGGACAGACGGACGATCTGCAGCCTGGGCAGAATGGCCCTAGATCCCGTCACCCTGCTCACAACAGTGCCAGTTTGAAAATCCTTCCTAGAATTTTCCATTTCAGGCTGAGGTTGAAGGGGAACAGTCAGCCAGCACAGGGCTTGCTGTGTTTCGCAGTTTCTTCTGGCTGACAGGTGTGATTGATTAGAGATTGAAAGCCACATGGAAGAGAGAGTAGGGTCTTCAGGACCTGCCTCTCAAGTGACAGCTTTCTGGAACAGAGAATTGGTCCGGGAGTGACAGCCCCTTGTTTCTTCCGCCACAGATTAGAAAACAAAACAAAGCAAAAACCCAAAAAACCCCCAGAATATGTGGCAGGCAGGTCACCTCCCACGTTCCCTCTGTGAGTAGCGTGTAAATAATACACACGTTGAATTGCACAGCTTGGAAAATTAGCAGTCATTGTCTCGAACTGCTAGAGTTTGGAAGACATTTTTCTTTAATTTCCAGGTACTCGCGTGTTTGAATAAACAGGCTGGGTCACCTGAGCTCCACTGCCTTCACCTCAGGTCTCCTGGTCTCCAATGGCCGCAAATGCCTCTGCGGGTCCCGGGGCTCCAGAGTGGCGGCGGACCTGGCTCCATGAGTGACTGCTTGTCTGCCTTGGCCCAGCCCACAGCACGGTGTCCAAGAGAGGCTGGCCTAGAATAAAGGCAGGCTTTCTTTCCCTTTAAGCTCACAGAGGGGCTCTCTGAAGGTAGCAGGAGAACAGAGTCCCAGTGTTCGGGGAGCTGCCCACCTTCCCTAGTACTTTTCCACCGCGACAGCCCTGTGGCAGTGGCATGCTCTGGCCTTGGAGCAGGTTTTACAAGCACCGTGGAGGGGCACTGGGGAAGTCCCTACCTGGGTCTCTGCCACAGAGACTCAGAATCTCCCAGGGGGAGATGAGCAGGGATGTGTCTGCCTGGGGTAAGTCTGCTGGCTGCGGAACAAAAGGCCACAGACTGGGCCGGAACAACAGACCTTTTCTGAGTCTGGAAATTCAAGCTGAGGACACAGGTAGGGTGGATCTCTCAGTCCACTCTGAGGGCAGTGAGGGAAGGCGGTGCTCCCAGCCTGCTTCCTGGGCTAGCCCATGCCCATGTTACCATCCTCCTCCTCAGCCGTCTCGCTTGACGATATTATGGTATTTCGTACAGGATGCGGGTCTTACAGAATTATAAGAATAGGCCACCCTAAAGCACGACTTTACTGGGGTCTTCTTAAAAGGTTTTGTCCCAAATAGTCTTATTTGTGCACACCTGTGCCTCACAGGCTGGTCCACAGGTGATGGAGTGCAGGCCTGGGACCTGGGTGAACTCTTCAGAGCCCCACCCCACACATGGGTCCTGCTTACACCCCCCTGGGCGTGAGAGCGGTACCCAGTAGATGTGTTCAGACATGTTAGCTTATGAGCTCCTGCAGGTCTCACTGCGGGTCTCACTGTGGCACCCCAGGCTGGTTGTCATTACCCCCATCGTACACACCAGGGAGCAGAGGCACAGAGAGACTAAGTAACCTACATGAAGGTACACAGCCAGGAAGTAGTGGAGCCAGGATTGGAACCCAGTTGAGCTGGATGCCTTCCGATACATTATAAACCACTTCCTTTTACTTAGTAGCCTTAGTATCCACCACGAGTCCCTTCCCAGCTTACAGAGGACTCCAGGTACATTGTCCATTGACCTCCACTATATAAAGAGGCTGCATCAGAAGGGCTGAAGAAGGGCCCTGACTGCCTTTGAGTTCCGGGACCAGGGACGCACACTACACGAGGACCCAGGATCTGGGTTCTGTGTCATCTGTCGGCCATCGGATGCCCGCTGTGTGATTCCAATGAAGCAATGCACCCTTTCCTCACCCTGAGTGATGATGCCAGTGTCTTAGAAGGGTTTGCAGAGGGTGGCAGGAAAAGCCGACCCCTGTGTTACTACGTGTAGGATGTGACATCGTTTCCCCCAGGAGCGCTGCTGTCCCCTCATCATCTGCCCTCACAATCTGCATCACGGAGTGGTGGCCCCAGCCCCTCTGAGTACCGAAGCACAGCGACTGTCGTCAGGACTGAATGTATACCGGGGCTGAACACTTGGCTGCAAATAATGCTCTCACTGGCATTTTCTGATGACTAGGTATTGGGAAAAGATTGGTCACTAGACAGCTTCGCTCTTTTCAAACATGTCTTTTGGAAGTTTTAAGTCCCATGCATGGTTCCATTCTGCTCCCCTGGGACCGTGTGATCTGGACAAGAGAGTGGCTGGCCAGGTCACTCTTCTCGCTCACCGCCATGTCCCAGCCTTGTCCCAGGTCTTGTTCCTGTAGATCGGTGGCTCTCAACCTTCCTATGCTGTGGCCCTTTAATACAGTTCTTCATGTTATGCTGACCACCTCCCAGCCATAAAATTATTCTAATTGCTTCTTCATAACTCTAATTTTGCAACTGTTACGAGTTTGTTGCATAAACTCTTGTGTTTTCTCATGATCTTAGGCGTCCCCTGTGACCAAGGGGGTCATGACCTGCAGGTTGAGAACCACATGCCGTAGACGCTACCAGAACATCTCCAGGTGGTACAGTTTTGATGATAACAGCTGTTCTGCTCTTAGACCCAGAAGGTCTGCTGGGCACCAAGCTGCTGCTTGGCCCCAGGACTTAAGGGGTCAGCAGCCTGTGGCTCCCTAGGTATTGGCAGCATTCGGTCCCTCACAGTGCACGAGGGGTAAGGGCTGAATGGAGTTTAGGGCTAGCCTCTTGCCCCATTAGGGGGTGGAGACAGCCTGACTCTTTTGCCCAAGAGGTAATATGGCTCCACAAGTTTCTTTGTTGCCAATGTGTTAGAGATAGCAGGTTTGGATGGAAGACAGGGTAGGTCATTTCATAGGCCATAGGAAGCTGGTGGAAGAGCCACACCCAGTAGGAGAGAAAGGCCCGGAGGAAATTTTCATTAAGCACAAGGTCTGTGTTGGGTTTAGCACCACACACAGCACCCGGTAAAGATAAAAAGACTTCTTGTATCCCTCTGCCTTATCCATACCACGTCCTTTCATGCCACCTCACTCCGGACAGGGGATGCCTGTCTAACATTCCTCCTTAACTTGAGCTCTCATGGAAGCAGAGTCCAGCTCCACCTGCAACCGTGACCCATCCCAAGGTTTGAGTCTGCTGGTGAGCACACCACGTCAGGAGCTCCAGCCCATGGATGCTGGAGAGTCGTGGGACGGGGATAGACCTCAAGTCTAATCCCCTTTGTGTGACTGTCCAGGGTTCTTGCCGCTCTGTAATATTTCCACGGCTGGAAGGGGTCAGCACTCAGGAGAAGTCACCATGGCAGTGCAGATTCCTAGTGTACCCCACCCCACTGTCTCCTGTTCAAACCTGGCCCTCACTGCTCTTTCTTCTATGGACCAGAATGCCAGAACTGGACATAGGAGATAGGAGATGTCAGTTATCACCAGTCCCCCACATCCCAACACAGCATTACCTAATCCTGACAACTTCACTGAGCTTCCGTTAACCCACATATAGACTGGAAGGATGCTCTATCTGCCCAATGCCTTGTTCACAGGAAGCAGTGCACCAGATCCTCCTCTTCTCTGCCTGAGCTTTGTCCCTCCATCCCAAGCTCCTTGCCTGGCCCCCTACAGCGTGAGTTCCCTCAACAGGATGGGGGAGACAGGCACCGAGCTTTTCAGCAAGTCAATTCTTACCACAGTTGCAGGGTACCCCAGGAACACAAGGAGGTGACTAGTGTTTGTACTTTCTGGCTTTCTTGGAAACCACCTGCTCTTTCTATTTGTGTCAGGATTAGAACACGGAATCTTGGCAGCAGAAGATGTTACTTTTAATTAAACATCCTGAGTCTCCTTCCCTTATAGGATGAATCAGTGAGCTCCATATGGGTGGAGGTGCCGGAAAGCAGGAAGCATGTTCGTAGAAACACAAACTCAGATGATCGCTAGGTTAACTAAAGTCAGGGATCCACATTGCTAGAAGGGCACCTGGCACGCACAGTGTCTCCACGTATGTTCATCCCTTGGCTTTGGCATCATGACTGAAGTAGGTCATAGAGCAAAGAGATGAACTGAGTCCCAAGATCAGAGGTCAGGTTTGTTGGTGCTGCCTCTTGTGTGTTGTGTGTCCTCATGAAGCCCGTGTAACATCTCTGAGCCCCAGATTTCTTATCTTTAAAAGTTGGAAATGATCACAATTACACTTTCTTCATAGGGTCATTTGCAACTTGAATAACTCAATGGAAGAGCTTTGTGTGTGGCAAAAACCCCACCCTCAGCGGCAGATTCCCCTGTGTTCTTGTGGATAACAGTTTGTATCTTTGAAGTTTGATTTAAGTAAATATAAGGCGGTTCCCAGCTATGACTCAAATTCAGTTATGTTTTTGTGTGTGTGTTACTTTCTGAATGGTCCAGTTTCTAGGTCATTGCTTTACTCTTGCAATCAGTATTGATGACATTCTCTCCCTGGGGTCAGAGGCAAAGGGGTTTCCCATCCGTTCTGCCCCATGGCGGAGTGTTGTATGATCTCCAGCTCGCCTGGGCTCCAGATGGCTGCTCATGAGTTCTTGTGAGAAATAAGAAGTAAAATCTGTGGAAACCACTGATCCAGGATGCTGACTTAGCTCAGGGGAGGGGGTCCGCTGTTTTTGAGATGTGATGCAAGGAAGTCTTACTGCTGCTTGAGCTTTTAATTGGTTTACTGATATTTTTTTTTACGGCTCCTTATTTTAATGTTTACGGTCCCAGATGGCGACATTTACACACTCCCGAGAAGGCACGGAGAAATGATTTAGCTGAAGTAGCAAAACTGGAGGCATTGTATGGAGTCAGGATTATGCCACGGAGCCCACCAGGGGCCACTGGTTTATTTACTGTGATTTAAGTTGTCCGGCTGTTCTCTCTGCAGCCGAGAAGACAGATACCCACTGTTCACTCCGCAAGCAGGGGCTGCCCAGGGCGTTGGCAAGAGCCTCGCGAAGCTTGGGGTCAACCTGGCCTGGGTTGGGCAGCGACAAGTCTCCGTGTGTGAGAGTCCTTTGTGATTTGTGTGTTCATGTGGCAGGAAGAGATTATCCAAGTATCTGTTTTCAAGACTGTCTCAGTACGTAGCCAAGGCTGGCTTCAGCCTCGTCATCCCTCTGCCTCAGCATCTCCAATCGGCTCACAAACTGATGCTCACCTCACCTTGCTCCCAACCCACAGTTCTCTATTGAGTGTGTGGTTTGGCTGAGAGATTCCGATCGGATTATTTTGCTTTGTCAGTTGCCACTTGATAGG
>NC_022024.1:34573915-34585629 GCF_000317375.1 Microtus ochrogaster
TCCCATCATCCACCTGTCTACGCACAAACCCATCAAGTCACTCATCCATCTATCTGCCCATCCACACACCCAGCCGGCCACACACCTGCCCATCACTGATGCTGAACATCCCTGCGGTGCCGAGCATTGTGTTTACGCTGAAGGTGTGGTGATGTGTGCTTCGAGCCCCTGCTCACCAGGGTTCCCATCATCTAGCCAGCTCTGTCAGCTCCTCTGAATCTGCCACCACTCCATCTTACCGTTCATTGATCTCTTCAGTGGCTGAGTTAGCCGACCGCTCCTCCCTTCCGGTGGAGGTGCCTCAAGCGTAGAGTTTGCTACCACCTCTTGTCTGGAAATCCCCAAATATCAACTGCCCTGAAGCCTGACCCACAGTGAGACCAGGAGACGAACTGGGCGTTTGCCCTGAGGGCGAAGGGTCACAACGCTTTTTCTAAAAGTCGTTTTTCAACACGGCTGTGATGGCGACAGTGACAGCAGATAATATTTAAGGTGTTACTCTACGTGCAGTCTCCTTAGGTCAGGGAGAGACAGCAAGGCTGTTCTGTTCAGACTTGGCCGTGATTCCTGCCCTCGCGGTTTGTTCCAGAGGGTCACAGCTTCAAGTGAGAAGTGAGATTTATTCTTCTGCCAGTAAACGTATAGCCCAGTAACGGAGGACATTACCTCAGGCTGCCTGCAGCAGAGCCTGCCAGGGAAGCTTCCAAGTATGAATGGCCTGTCCCCTCCACTTGTAGGCTTGCAGCACTTGCCCAAGAGGTGGGCGACTTTCTTTTTACGGCGCCATTCTGACTTCCCAAGGCTGTCACAGGTTTATAAGGAAACAGAGTCCACCAAACAGGCCTTAGTGGCGCCCTAAAGTTTATGAAATTGCAAAAAAAAAAAAAAATGGTTTCATGGAAACATTTTGGTGTCACCAACTTAGAGCCGTTTATGATATTTATGACACTGTGAGAGCTTTATTTAAAATACCAAAGTCACGTTTAATAGCGTCACCCGCGAGGCAGATGTGGAAGGTCCATCCTAACAATCGTCAGACAGCAGCTCCCTGCTTTGCGCGGATGACTAGAACCTTCCGTAGGGCATGCCACCGAAATGGATTCTCATGCCACAGGCTCTCTCAGAACGGAAATAAGCTGGAATTGGCCGCATGGCGAATTCAAGACCCGCTAACGTGGGGTAATAAGACCCTGTCTTCAAAACTTTTTTTTTTTCAATAAAGTCATGAATTTTGTTTTCCAGAATACAGTACAGATGGAAAGGCCTGACCGGAGGCCTGGCTCTCTGTCACTGTGGTTATTAGCTGTGTGGCCCTGGCAGAGTTACCGCCCCACCCTGGGCTTCTTTCTGCATTTGTAAAACACAGACATGAAACTACGTGTCTCAGGGTTTGGGGAAATAGAACGTTAAGGGAAGAGAGGAGGACCTAGACAGTAAAGAAGAAGAACATCGTCGTCTGTGTACAGGTGAGTAGGTGCTAGGTTACCAGGGCAGATTCTGGGGCCGCACTCCCAGGAAAACTGCAGCTGGACGGATGGATGCCTGCTGACCTGTTTCCTCTTCTGGAATTTTCTCTGAAGACGGAGAGAGTCTCGTGTTTTTGAGGTCCCCTTCACAGTTAGACCAACATGGATGGAAAGGGAGTGGGGCCCCTTGTTTACCTTGCTGCCGGCCGCAGCTTCTGCTGAGTTAACAACTCTGACACTGCCATAAATACAAATTCCCCTTGCTGAAAAGCACACACGCCATTTCTTCAAACCTACCCCAGTAGTTCAAGTTTGAGGGGGACAGGGACGGGGGATTCTTGCATGTCTATAGTCCCAGCTGTTGGGGGTTGGGGCAACCAGGTCAGAGTTCAGAGTTGTCTTCAACTGCGTAGTAAATCTGAGGCCTGCATGCTTGAGGTCTGTGAAACCTGGTCTTTTTTTAAAAAAAAAAATCAAGCTGGGTGATGGTCGTGCACACCTTTAATCCCAGCACTCGAGAGGCAGAGGCAGGTGGATCTCTGTGAGTTTATAGGCCAACCTGGTCTACAGAGTGAGTTCTAGGACAGCCAGGACTGTAACATAGAGAAATTCTGTCTTAAAACAAACAAACAAACAAACAAACAAATAAACAAACATGAGACTTTTGTCTTCAAAGTGTGTGCAGGCGGCCAAGCAGCTGCTATGGACACAGAGGACTTCAACCCCTGCCTCCAGTCCTGCCATGTAAAAGTGAGATTTTGTTAAGATAAGGCCATGTGATTTTCACAGGCTTTCTTGAGGAAAGTGATATTTTTTTCATTTGTACCTGCCTACAGATAAAAGTATTCCTCCCACACGCTGTAAACACAACAGCCAGCTCCCAGAGGTTTGTGGGTGATGCAGCAGGTCACCCAGACACCACTGGTCTGAATGTCAGGGTCTGCATCGGGGCTCAGAGAACCACTCTCTTGCACAGTCCCAGAGGTGACTAGCGTGGCCAGCCAGACTGTGGTGCCTGACTCTTAACAAACTGGATCCATAGAGTCTTCAGAAAGCAGCCTAGCCAGTCCAGGCTGTGTCACAGAAGCTGGAATCTGGGGAGTTTGGTTAGAATTCCGATGTCTGGACTCACACATTCCCTGTTATCTCGGTAAGAAGACGGAGTTCCTTAGCTCCCGCTAAGGCCAAGCCAGAAGGGAAGATAGGACCCAAGGCGTGTAAGTTCCTGAGATGGTAACCCTCTTCCCTGGTCTTCCTGCAGCCGCAGGGGAGTAGACAGGGTCATAGTCCGGTTTCCACACTCAGGGCAGGGTACCACACTGACGGAGGAGGGAATCCATTCCTCACCGGTGAGGGCTCTCGACCCTGCGGCTAGAGATCACTTGTCTAATGCGGAAGGGAAGAGGCCCCAGCGTGCTTCTGCTGTCATCGCCTGCCTTTCTGCCCTTTATTATCTCCTGGGGTGAACAGTTCATCTGATGGCAGTAGCTTCCAAGATTTGCATGGAAGAGGGAGAGCCCTGGTGCTATGCTTTGGAGGAAGTTGTGTCCGGGGGACCACAGCCCCAGTGACACTGCTGTTCTCTTCCTGTAAGAACACGGAACAGCCTCTCGTGTTCTAGAGCAACCATTTCAGCCCTGACATTGCCCTGTCCCCGTTTCTATAGGAAGGAGCATGGTCCCAGGAAGAGAGAAAGGCCCCGGCCCTGATTCCCTTTGGCCACAGCCTCTCCTCTGTAGGCTCATGCTCCACAATTCCGCTGTGTCCCCTGGCCAGCCAGCTGGGCCAGTGTCCCGGGGCAGCCCCAGCGCCTCCCCTGCCTGCCGACTCCAGGCTCGTCTGAATGTTCCATTCTAACAGGTTACAATCAGGAGCCTGTTCCTGCTCTGGGAAAAAAGAGCAGCCTGCAGGCTTTTAAACTCGCTGGCTAATTTGAGGTATTTATCACTATTTAGAGAGCCTTACTTGTATTGAACCTATTCCCCCTCCAGCTCTGAGCAACTGCAAGGGAAGGTTGTGTCTCCAAAAAGGAAACTTCTGGGTCCTTCCGCTGCCTCAGGCTGGATTCAGAGGGCAGACCTAGCACAGTAGCTTGGTCTGTGCGTTCTTCATTCGAACTGTCGGACTGAGAATGAGGCGCTGTGACCACCCAGTCCAGGACCCGCTGACACATAGCCCAGCTGACTGAGCCCAAGATAGGGTTCCTGACACTCGACAGAAAACTGCCCATCTGGCATGGACTGTGGGTTCACAGTTTTCGGGTTCTCTGGTGCTGTCGAAGCTAACCAGCTGCGGAGAGCATGCTGCCTAGCATCTAATCCCAGCCCCACCACATCCTCCTGCCCCAAGCTTAGCTGTCCTGTTGACTTCCTGTAGGTTGGGTTACTTGTGGCTCCCTCAAAAAGCCTGAGCAAACTCAGGACGACGGCCAGCGTCTGGTACATAGGAAATGCTCGATTCACCAAATATTAGTTGAGAAAAGGCTCGTGATAAATCCTTTCCCCAGCCTGGGCTTGTTTTAATAAAAGCCTGGTCAGACCCAACAGCTGGCCAGCAGTGGAAGCTTGCCAACATGAACAGGAGAGTCACTGCGTGGTTTGCTGGGTAGCTTCCTGGCCTCGTCAGGAGAGGGAAGACCAGGTCCACTCAGGCTGTGTGTGCTCTGGACAGAGCGGTCAGTGGGAGTCCCCTCACCGCTGCTTCTCTTCTTCCTTGGGATGCCAACGAGGCGACAGGAACGTACCAGCCCTCAAAACCAAGACACTTCCTCCTAATCCTCTAGATCTGATGACGTCTGCCTGGGGATTTTCCATTCACAGCTCTCTATCTGTACCTCCCATCTCCCCCTCTCTAAGCCAGCCTCTTTCATGAACACACATACTTCCAGAAGACATTGTCCTCTGCTTTGAGTTCTCCACATGAGGAAACCACACACAGAGGGAGCGTACCTGGGTCGCACACTTTTTTCTCCAGGTCCCAAAAAACCACACCCTAACTTGGTCCCACCCCTTAAAGATAATTGGTTAACGAGGCTTCCCCTTCAGCCATCACGCCTGTGTCCCTCAGAGGACACGTAGCTGTGGGCTACTGATGTCCCTTGCATCTCGTGGTGACCATTTGGCCATGGGAACTGACGTGAGCCAACTTGGTGATGACTCAGTGTTTCTTCGCTGTGCCAGGGCAGGGTGGCTGGAGGTTAAGAGCCAACAGTTGGTTGAAAACCTTGGCACGGTGACCACCAATCCGTTCTTGAGTGTTCAGTCACAATGTCCTGGTGTTGGGACATGCTGCTGTGGTAGGCCAGGGGGAGGGAACACTGGGATTTCTGTTCTCACTTCAGGTGCTGTGGATAGATGATCTTGTCCACTGTAAAGAGTGGTTACTCGTATTGGTTTAATAAGACGCTGATTGGCCACTAGCCAGGCAGGAAGTATAGGTGGAGCAACCAAATTAGGAGAATTCTGGGAAGAGGAAAGGCAAAGAGATGCAGTCACCAGCCAGACGCAGAGGAAGCAAGATGAGAATGCCTCACTGAGAAAAGGGACCAAGCCACGTGACTAAACAGAAGTAAGAATTATGGGTTAAGTTGTAAGAGCTAGGTAATGATAAACCTGAGCTAATAGGCCAAATAGTTTTAGTTAATATAATCCTCTGTGTGTTTCTTTGGAACCGAATGGCTGTGGGACCTGGGGGGAGGGGGAGGGGGGACAACAGAAACTTCTGTCTACATTCAGGTACTTGATAAAAACAATTAAGGTCTCCTGAGTGTCCATCTCCAACTAGGAAAATACCCAACAGTATCAGCCAGAGAGGCTTGTCCACAGAGGATACTGCCCACAGGGATGGCAGGGCACCAGGGACAGAGTAACTGCTTGCAGGAATGACTCTCGGGGGCCTGTACTGGGTCTCCCTGTCCTACAGACGCATTGCAGGTATCTGTGCCAAATGGGGCAGGAAGGAGTGGGCAACTCCAGGGAGGGAGAATAAAGAGGCCATTGGTCCTGCTTCCTGGCAGAGTCTGCCAGGCTACACTAGCATATGGGGACGTAAGAGGAAACACCCCCTCCATGAGCTGCCCCGTGACTCATACCCATTGATGATGCTAGCAGGTGTTTCTGAGCATTGGCCACCTGCCTGGCCCCAACCTCCCGCCGTCTAACGATGCAGGAGAGTGGCAGAGATGCAAAGCCGTCAGCCATGTTGAGGCGTCTCCCAGGTCTGTCCCTCTTTATTTATCTGTCACAGTTTCCAGTGACCGGAATTCTAGAGACACAGAAGTAACTAAATGTGGTAACTTTTCAAGTCAACAAAGACACCTCCTCCAGCCCACCTAACAGTTTAGTGAGTTTTCCTTAGCCCTTGAGTAGAGAAAACTGCTCAGGTACTCAAATGTTTCGTGAGCGTTGCTGCCCATCAAAGACACCGTATCTGTGCATGGTGATGATTCTCTTCCTACCCCGAAGCTGTGTGGCTTGAGCAAGTCAGACCATCTCTCTGCACCCAAGTTTTCTCGGCTTTAACACGCCGTACATACCAGGCACATACCTGTGCCTCAGTGCACATTAACTTGAGGAGTGAAATACAAAATACTTTGTCGTGTTCCAAAGAAAGGAGCTGAAGCCCTCTTAGGACATATTATTCTATTGCACTTGCAGCTCAGATTAATGCAGATATTTTCACTCAACACCTGTTTTTGCATGGACCACTCTGGCCGGTGACGTGTTTAAAATAGTCTAGACGAATGAGAAATGTACAAAGAGATGTTCGTGAAGCTGGACCAGAAACATGATCGTGGACGTCCATTGCTTGTAAAGTCCCCAATAGAGCTTATGAAGAAACCCTTGTAGGCAGACATGGCCGCAGCTTCGCGCACACTCCTGTCTCCGTGGGAATTATGAATACTCAGAACCCCCTCCCCAGCACGGCCACTTTTTGGGCATCCCCCTCTGGGTGAGGTGGTCTTGTCTTGTGCAGGCTTGACTTAGCTGTTTAATTTAGTGTGGGGGATGCTTTTAGTGTCTTTATCCTGAGGACTCAAGAAGCCAAATGAGACTCCGATGAATGAATACATAGATGAGCTGGAGAATGAGTCATTGAGTCAGTAAATCAATAAAGGCTTAGCCAGTGAGTGGGGGTGCGCATAAATGAGCGAGGGAGAGAAGTAGTGAATGAGTGACTCTGACAAGTGGGTGAATTAATGAATGAGTGATTGAGTCCATGGGTGAGTGGATGGCGCTACCCAGAGCGGCAGCTGTGAGGAGCGGAGGGCCAGCCATGCTGATGTAAAGGCCAAAGGCTACCAGCTCTGGAACCAGACTCCCTGTCCCAAGCTGTGTCCTCGAGCAACTCAATTCTGTGTGCCTCGGTTTCCCTTCCTGTGGCATGGGTTCCCACCAGTGCTGTTAGGGTTTCTGTGTCCCCAAAAGGCTCATATGTGAACCCTTGACCCCACGGTGGCAGCGCTGTCTTGGAAGATTGTAGAACCATCATGAAGTGGGTCAACTCACATTTGAACCCTTGACCCCACCATGGCAAGGCTGTTTTGGAAGATTGTAGAACCACCTTGAAGTGGGTTGATGGAGGGTGGGCCATATTCTAGTCCCACCTCTCTGCTCCCTGACCCCTTCACAGCTGTGAACCTCACACCATCACAGACCTGGTCCCCTTAGACCAGGAGCCAAAATCCTCCCCCCCACTCTGCCCCAGTCCTTTCTAGCAGGTACTCTGTCCCAGTGAGCAGGAAAGTCATTAATACATGTACCTCTCTCACAGGGGTATTCTGAACCTGAACCACACACGTACACAGAGCCTGTGGTGTGCTATCTGGCCAGCTCGAAACACTTGCTGTGTTACTACTGTTGGGTCCTTACAAAACCCGCTGGCACTGTTTTGTGTGTGTAAGTCTAAGCACTCAGCCCGAGGGGCCTGCTCAGGGGTGTGTCGTGGGAGGTGGGAGCACCCGGACCCAGCTTCTCGAGAGATGGCACAAAAGCAGGGATGACTTTCTCAGCCGTAACTTTGCCCATTCTCTTCATCCTCTGGCTGCTTCTTTCCTTGGGGCAGGAGAGCCGCCTTGTTTCCTCCATTATGTATGTTTCCTGTGACAGTGACGGTGGATTCTTACACAGTCCTGGGGATTCAGAAATCAAGACAGGGCTCCCAGGGCCAAAGTCAGGCTTACAGCACATCCAGGCTCTTTCTGGAGGGCCTGGTGAGACTCGACTCCAGCAAGGGATACACAGCACGGCTTACTTGCCTTCTAGAAGAGGCTCTGTGGTGGCCCTGGGAACATCTGGGAAACCATCATCATCTTCCCAGCTGATGCTAGACATGACTGCAAATCTCATTTGGCCGTACTAGCCATAGGTTCCAGCTACCACGATGTGACTATCTTTGGGAACCGTTATCCTTTCTGTCACCCAAGTCTTCTGCAGTGTCCTTGATTTTGGCCCCATGGGTACTTCACAGCCACAGCCTTTGAAATGAGACGATTAGTGCCCATCCCTTTCAACCCTGTAAACCAATGCCAATTCTTCCCTTTCGCTGTCTTTCTTTTTCTTTCATGGTCCCTCACTTCCTCCTGTCCTTTCTAAACTGAAAAAAAAATGATGGTTTTAGTAATAGCACAGTTGCCTGGCTGTTGAGAGCAGAAAATTACTCAGTGTGTAAAGTGTGCGTGGTCCTAATTGGCCCCCCAAAATGGAGCCATTCTCCCTGTGACGGCTCCGCCATGGTTTTAATGCCTCTGTAACAACAAACAGCCCAGTGTCTCGGCGTGGTCAGAAGGAACAAGAGTTTCAGCTCACCAGTCAAGAGGTCCCAGTAATGGCCTATGGAATGCAGAAGAAAACAAACCTGGTCCCAGCTAGTCAGAACCGGGCTCCGTGGGGAACAAAAGGGTTATTGAGCCCGGCGGATGGTGGATATGAAGCAGGAGGGCACGGGGAGCAGGCATCGGCTCAGCTAGTAGCGTTTTCTTGTGAACACCGTGGATCAAGGCGTCTTTTTGTCACGCTGTGTATATGAAAAGAGGCCCAGGATATTTATGGTCCCGATCGCCTCAGTGGCCACCCTGTGTGATCAGCTTTGTGCAGGTTATGTGGTAGCTCTAGGAGGAACTGGGAATAAAGCTTCCCAGGGGTCCAGCTGGGATGGGAGGGACCACTAGAATGTAAGGGGTAGGGCTCAGAGCAGGATGGGGGTAAGGGTCCCATTCTTTGCACAGTCAGAGAAGAGCAATAGGAAGTTCAGTATGGTACATGGTCATGCTTGGCTCTGCCACCTTGGCCACCATGTTGCCAAGTTGGCTGTTGGAAATTGGCAACATGGGCCAAGGTGACACTTTGTCCACAAGGAGCCCCACAGTTTGTTCTGGTCTCATTCCCTCCCACCATGCACCTCAGTCTCTGGCTCCTGCAGATCCCTCAGACTGGCCTTATACAACGACCTGGTTCCCCCTTTTCTTACTGATGGCCATACTTCCTATAGCCCTGGGCCTAACTCCATCCCAGCTTCCCAGTGCCCCCTCCATCTCACCATCCGAAATGGGCAGTCTCATTAATTCATCCCATGATGTGGGAGGTCCTTCTGTCTGTGTGTTGCTTTTATTGGTTAATAAATAAAGAAATTACCTTGGCCTGTTGATAGGGCAGAACTTAGGTAGGTGGGGAAAAACTAAACTGAATGCTGGGAGAAAGAAGGGCGGAGTCAGGAGATGCCATGAGACAGACGCAGGAACTTTATTTAGCTGGTAAACCACAGCCACATGGCCACACACAGATTAATGGGTTAAATTAATATATGGATGGGTCTCTCACAGACAAGCCCTGAAGCTTATCTCCTAAGTGACTCTGGAGCCTGTGGGGTTGACAGGACTCACTGCCACAGGTGTTACTAATAAGAAACGCAGCCATTATCTGAAACGACACCCCGTTTCACTTTATCTCTTCTGACCTGCTTAGACAGTGGAAGGAAAGACTGAAGCGAGAGAGTTGGCCCCTCGTCCATCTCAGAAGGGCTGCCTGCTGAACCTCCCACGAGCTCAGACATAGTGTTAGGGACTAGCAGAGTCTCCATCCGAGAGGCCGCATCTGGCCCAGGCACAGTGGCCATCTTCAGGGTGTATGCAGGATGGGCTGAAAACCTCAAAGGCGTTCCTCAGGACTCTGGCTTGTGTGTGTGTGTGTGTGTGTGTGAGTGAGTGTGTGCGTGCGTGTGTGTGTGCGCGCGTGTGTGTGTATGTGAGTGTGCGTGTGTGTGTGCACGCGCGCGCGTGTGTGTGTGAGTGTGTGTGTGTGTGTGTGTGTGTGTGGGTGGAAAGTCACTTCCTGTAGCGAAATGCAGCGAGTGATTACAGGCAGGTGAGTCCCGTCATTGTGCAGACCCTCCGGGGCTCATTTCCACTCAGAAGAGCATTTGTTTCAGTTCCAGGGTAAAAGCCCGAGAAATCTCGCGGCTGGGCAGGAAGAGTCATCTCTTGCTCATGGGAGAGTCAGCCCTTTTGATCTGTTTAGTTCTTCATCTGCTGGGATCACACCCACCCACCTTAGAGAGCCCCTGCCCCACCCTGTCTGAGAGCTTGCAGCCCCACAGCTCTGCCCTTGGAGACAAACCAAACAGAGAAATGGGCCACACTGTACAGGGCTCAGGATTGCCCCAGGGTGGGTCCCACCAATAGTATGTGGACTGGTCTTTATGCGTGGTCCATCTCCAGGGGGCATAGTCTTTGTTTTTGCAACTCTGACACAGACTAGATAGGGGTGGTGTTCCCTCAACGGTCCCTCCTGTGGGAGTGCAAGCTGCTCCACGTCATCTGTTAATATGTTTCGTCCAGCAATGGTCTCCTCTGACAGGGAGCAGCGCAAGTTGGGGTCTGGATTTGAATGTTGCTGTTGGCACTGCTTAGCCAGTTTGTGTAACCATAGCAACCAGTCATTGCTACAACCTGTTCCCGACTCTGCTGGGAGAATGCCTAACAAGCTTTGTGGCCCATCTCTGAATTACCTCGCGAGGCTAAGATACACATTTTCATTTTGTGTTCAGGGTCAGAAGTCAGTCCTCTCTAAAAGGTGACTGGCCTCTGGCGGTGTGGGGCAGGCTAAAGAAGGGTGAGCAGAAGGAAGGATGGGTGTCAGCTGTGAGAGAGAGAGAAGGCAGCTGGGCTGATGCCTCAGCCGCAAACCTTCTGCTCACTGAAGGATGAGTCGGCACCTCAACACCCGAAGCCCAGACTTCAGCATGGCTGGGGCTGTGCTGTCCCCCGTGAAGGAGTGTCCACGTGTGAACGTCATTGATGTCTCGTGGGGAGGATGGGAAGTGAGTTGCATTTGCGATCGCTCTGCGGTTGAATCCTGTTTTCACTTTGAATCATATCTGGATATGGCCCTGCGGTTTTGTTAGGACACCAAACCTCCCAAGGTTGAAAGGCAGCTGTGGCTACAATGCGCAATTTTCCTGTAACGGCAAGGAGCGGGGCCACGGACTCAGACAGCCATTCAGAGCAGCGCCCACGGAGGAAGATTTCTCAGGAAGTAGTAAGATACAATGTTTACCAGCCAGCTGCCCGTCTGAGCCCTTGCTACTTCCCGGAGCCATCCTCACTTGGCCAGCCCCAGACTGTCATGCCCTAGGGCAAATTTCTAAAAACTACAGTTTTATTTAGCACTTGAATTTTGTTCGTTGTTTATTAGGCCTACTGCTGTGCAGTTAATAGATACCTGGTAGATATTTATCAGATGAAGGAAGAAAGATACACGCGTGTGAGATGAAGGGGTGCCTCATATGTACGAGAAACATCAGCCCTGGATTCAGTCCCGTCGAGTAAGCCAAGCTGCAAGGACCTGGAATCCTACCAAGGCTGCAGAGGAGAAGGGCAGAGAGGTGAAAACGTAATCCCATAATGCTTAGCACTCGACTGTCAGCACATGCTGGAGAGGGAAAGTCAGCAGAGGAAACATGGGGAGAGTGAAGAGACACAGCTGAACTAGGAGGTGGGCGGACCCAAGCCCCAGGCTGGTGCACTGCCGGTGAGGACGGGGCTCCTCCTGAGCACCTGTGCCTGTGTCCACTGCTCTTCTTTCAAGAAGGACTGTAGAACAAATAAGAATTGGTATAGGTGGGTGGATTTGTTTGATAGATTGGTGGATTAATAAGTAGATGGTCAGGTGAGTAGATGTATAGGTGGATGGATGGGTGGGTGGATGGGCGGGTGGATGGATGGATGGATGGATGGATGGATGGATGGATGGA